>NC_092130.1:88874579-89072557 GCF_043159975.1 Macaca nemestrina | reverse complement strand
TCCATGTCCCTACAAAGGACACGAACTCATCCTTTTTTATGGCTGCATAGTATTCCATGGTGTATATGTGCCACATTTTCTTAATCCAGTCTGTCACTGATGGACATTTGGGTTGATTCCAAGTCTTTGCTATTGTGAATAGTGCCACAGTAAACATACGTGTGCATGTGTCTTTATAGCAGCATGATTTATAATCCTTTGGGTATATACCCAGTAATGGGATGGCTGGGTCACATGGTACTTCTAGTTCTAGATCCTTGAGGAATCGCCATACTGTTTTCCATAATGGTTGAACTAGTTTACAATCCCACCAACAGTGTAAAAGTGTTCCTATTTCTCCACATCCTCTCCAGCACCTGTTGTTTCCTGACTTTTTAATGATCGCCATTCTAACTTGTGTGAGATGGTATCTCATTGTGGTTTTGATTTGCATTTATCTGATGGCCAGTGATGATGAGCATTTTTTCATGTGTCTGTTGGCTGTATGAATGTCTTCTTTTGAGAAATGTCTATTCAAATCCTTTGCCCACTTTTTGATGGGGTTATTTGTTTTTTTCTTATAAATTTGTTTGAGTTCTTTGTAGGTTCTGGATATTAGCCCTTTGTCAGATGAGTAGATTGCAAAAATTTTCTCCCATTCTGTAGGTTGCCTGTTCACTCTGATGGTAGTTTCTTTTGCTGTGCAGAAGCTCTTTAGTTTAATTAGATCCCATTTGTCAATTTTGGCTTTTGTTGCCATTGCTTTTGGTGTTTTAGGCATGAAGTCCTTGCCCATGCCTATGTCCTGAATGGTATTACCTAGGTTTTATTCTAGAGTTTTTATGGTATTAGGTCTAACATTTAAGTCTCTAATTCACCTTGAATTAATTTTCCTATAAGGAGTAAGGAAAGGATCCAGTTTCAGCTTTCTACATATGGCTAGCCAATTTTCCCAGCACCATTTATTAAATAGGGGATCCTTTCCCCATTTCTTGTTTCTCTCAGGTTTGTCAAAGATCAGATGGCTGTAGATGTGTGGTATTGTTTCTGAGGGCTCTGTTCTGTTCCATTGTTCTATATCTCTGTTTTGGTACCAGTACCATGCTGTTTTGGTTACTGTAGCCTTGTGGTATAGTTTGAAGTCAGGTAGCGTGATGCCTCCAGCTTTGTTCTTTTGGCTTAGGATTGTCTTGGCAATGCGGGCTCTTTCTTGGTTCCATATGAACTTTAAAGCAGTTTTTTCCAATTCTGTGAAGAAAGTCATTGGTAGATTGATGGGAATGGCATTGAATCTATAAATTACCTTGGGCAGTATGGCCATTTTCACGATATTTATTCTTCCTATCCATGAGCATGGTATGTTCTTCCATTTCTTTGTGTCCCCTTTTATTTCACTGAGCACTGGTTTGTAGTTCTCCTTGAAGAGGTCCTTTACATCTCTTGTAAGTTGGATTCCTAGGTATTTTATTCTCTTTGAAGCAACTGTGAATGGGAGTTCATTCATGATTTGGCTCTCTGTTTGTTGTTGGTGTATAAGAATGCTTGTGATTTTAGTATATTGATTTTGTATCCTGAGACTTTGCTGAAGTTGCTTATCAGCTTAAGGAGATTTTGATAAACCAGACTTTAAACCATCAAAGATCAAAAGAGACAAAGAAGGCCATTACATAATGGTAAAGGGATCATTTCAACAGGAAGAGCTTACTATCCTAAATATATATGCACCCAATACAGGAGCACCAGATTCATAAAGCAAGTCCTTAGAGACTTAAAAAGAGACTTAGACTCCCATACAATAATAATGGGAGACTTCAGCACCCCACAGTCAACATTAGACAGATCAACGCGACAGAAAGTTAACAAGGATATCCAGGAATTGAACTGAACTCTGCACCAAGCGGACCTAGTAGACATCTACAGAACTCTCCACCCCAAATCAACAGAATATACATTCTTCTCAGCACCACATCGCACTTATTCTAAAATTGACCACATAGTTGGAAGTAAAGCACTCCTCAGCAAATGTAAAGGAACAGAAATTATAACAAACGTCTCTCAGACCACAGTGCAATCAAACTAGAATTCAGGACCAAGAAACTCAATCAAAATCGCTCAACTGCATGGAAACTGAATAACCTGCTCCTGAATGACTACTGCGTACATAATGAAATGAAGGCAGAAATAAAGATGTTCTTTGAAACGAAGGAGAACAAAGACACAACATACCAGAATCTCTGGGACACATTTAAAGCAGTGTGTAGAGGGAAATATATAGCACTAAATGCCCACAAGAGAAAGCTGGAAAGATCTAAAATTGACACCCTAACATTACAATTAAAAGAACTAGAGAAGCAAGAGCAAACACATTCAAAAGCTAGCAGAAGGCAAGAAATAACTAAGATCAGAGCAGAACTGAAGGAGATAGAGACACAAAAAACCCTCCAAAAAATCAATGAATCCAGGAGCTGGTTTTTTGAAATGACCAACAAAATTGATAGACCGCTAGCAAGATTAATAAAGAAGAAAAGAGAGAAGAATCAAATAGACACAATAAAAAATGATAAAGGGGATATCATCACCGACTCCACAGAAATACAATCTACCATCAGAGAATACTATAAACACCTCTATGCAAATAAACTAGAAAACCTAGAAGAAATGGATAATTTCTTGGACACTTACACTCTCTCGAGACTAAACCAGGAAGAAGTTGAATCCCTGAATAGAACAATAGCAGGCTCTGAAATTGGGGCAATAATTAATAGCCTACCAACCAAAAGAAGTCCAGGACCAGATGGATTCACAGCCGAATTCTACCAGAGGTACAAGGAGGAGTTGGTGCCATTCCTTCTGAAACTATTCCAATCAATAGAAAAAGAGGGAATCCTCACCAACTCATTTTATTAGGTCAACATCCTCCTGATACCAAAACCTGGCAGAGACAACAAAAAAAGAGAATTTTAGACCAATATCCCTGATGAACATCGATGCAAAAATCCTCAATAATATACTGGCAAACCGAATCCAGCAGCACATCAAAAAGCTTATCCACCATGATCAAGTGGGCTTCATCCCTGGGATGCAAGGCTGGTTCAACATATGCAAATCAATAAACGTAATCCAGCATATAAACAGAACGAAATACAAAAACCACATGATTACCTCAATAGTTGCAGAAAAGGCCTTTGACAAAATTCACAACCCTTCATGCTAAAAACTCTCAATAAATTTAGTATTGATGGAATGTATCTCAAAATAATAAGAGCTATTTATGACAAGCCCATAGCCAATATCATACTGAACGGCAAAAACTGGAAGCATTCCTTCTGAAAACTGGCACAAGACAGGGATGCCCTCTCTCACCACTCCTATTCAACATAGTGTTGGAAGTTCTGGCTAGGGCAATCAGGCAAGAGAAAGAAATCAAGGGTATTCAGTTAGGAAAAGAGGAAGTCAAATTGTCCCTGTTTACAGATGACATGATTGTATATTTAGAAAACCCCATCATCTCAGCACAAACTTTAATGCAGTCCAATATACCAAAAAGTGAATTATAAATTTTTTCTATTTTTGCTCTTTTGAGTGAAATTCAACTTCAAAAGTTATTAAAAATTAACAACTATTTTTTGTTAGACACCTAGAACCAGTGTCTAAGTTACTGAGAGTGTGTTCATGATGATTGATTATTTTGCTTCAAACAAGTAAAAAGGATGATCAGCATAAATAGTCATGGTTATTTTAGCATTATTCAAGAAACAACAGGGAAAAATCAACAGTGTCAGAAAATAGGACTGAATAAGAAAGATATATTGGAGAGTGAAAATATTTTTAGTCTTCCCTAGAATATTGCACAATGGAAAGTAAATGATAGTTTTGAAAAAAATGACAGCATCCTTTTTATAAAATGGTGGAAAGCTATAAAAGGAAAACAACGGATGTGAAAATAACTGTTTTTTAAAAGTAGACTGAAGGCACTAAGTGGTTAGAGGAAAGACACCAAAGCTGGGCTGAAAAAGGAGTAAGAAGGACATGTTTCAAGGCGCTACCGTGCACTGGATCACATTCTTGGCCCCCAGTGACTCTGGGCGAATGGGTGAGTTGAATTGGCAAAGAGCAACCCACTCCTGCCATGGGCCTCTGGAATCTTGGAAGGAGACCCCTCAACCACCACAGACACTTAAGTTTTCAGGGAGAGCTGCTCAGAGAAGTTGTAGGGGCAGAACTCCAGGTTGTGTGGAATCCAGAGGATTTGGTGCAGGAGCACTTATAGTGGAGCACAGCCGGAGACACCATCCCCCTAGGTTTGACTTGCTGCCACAGGAGACCTTAGCTCTAGGGGAACTGTCAGACCTCATTTCTGCAGGGTGGTCTTGCCCATCCGATGGGGTGTTCCGACCTGAGCACCCTTGGTCTGCTGGCCTTTGCCAGGGCATCAGCCTGGCTGCATCTGTTTTCAGTGCCACCCTGGGTGCCCTGGGGGCTGCATCCTAGCTCCTGCACTGACAGACTATGCCAGACCAGCCCCATGGACACGCACCAGCCCATCCACTCTCTCCCAACACAGCTTCCTTCCTGCCTACAGCCCCTTCCCGCATTACTTTACTAGTGCCAGTGAATCTTGCCTTCTCTGCCCCACCAGTGTGCATGAGCATGTGCACCCTGCCCTGCCACTGCTGCCAGCATGAGTGCACTCTGTGCCCCCTACCCCGGCCATACCACCATTGCACTGAGAGTCTTGGCGGGCACAGAGACAGTCAGACCTGCCACCACCAGTGCCCCACCCATTAGCTAAAACTGCCAATGGAGTGAAACTAGGCACAGAGGACAGCAGATCCTCCTTTGCCCGGAGCAGCCACCTCTGTTTGTATGAATGGGCACAGAGGGTACATACAGTCCTGTGCCTGCTGGCACTCTACCCCATGCTAACACCACTACCAGAGCAACCGTGCACGCAATCACCAGTGGGAGACCCTCCTCTCCCTGCAAGCTGTGCTGCCTCCATGGCTGCTGTGAACACCTGCACAGAGACTGGCACCTGCTAGCAGCCTGCTGCAGCCAACTAGCATGCACCCCACTCAACTGCCACTGCCACTGCTGCAGGCACATGTGAAAGAGGATGCAACCTGCTGTCACCACCCTGTGAAACTCTGGCTCCACCCATTGGAGTGCTGTAACTAGTGGTCTGGGAGCACCTCAGCTCCCACTAGCATGGGGAGTTTCTAACCTGGAGGAGCCAGAGAACAAAGTTGGGACATAATAGCAGTCACCTAGAGTTAAAGTGTGCAGTTCAGGAGTTGTGAGCTGAGCCTTGGCTCCCTAAAATCTTACAGAACCAAAGTCAGTCAACTGAATCCATCTTATTCCACAATAAAACCCTCGAGGTCATCAAATAGGATGAAAGAAAAGAAAAGAAAAAAAAACTACCACCAAAGGACAGGAGCTTCACAGATTAAAGAAACATTAGCCCACAATGACACAAAAGAACCAGTGTAAGAACTCTGAGAACTCAAAAAGTCAGAGTGCCTTCTTTCCCCCAAAGGATCACACTAGCTCTCCAGCAAGGGTTCTGAACTGGGCTGAGATGGCTGAAATTACAGAAAAAAAAAATATTCAGAATATGAGTAGGAACAAAGGCTATAGAGATGCAGGAGTACATTTAAACTTAATCCAAAGAAGCTAAGAATCATAATAAAATGATACAGGAACTGACAGACAAAATAACTTGTATAGAAAAGAATATAACCAACTTAATAGAGCTGAAAAACATACTGCAAGAATTTCATAATGCAATTGCAAGTATTATTAGCAGGAGAGACCAAGCTGATAAAAGAATCTCAGAGTTTGAAGTCTGGTTTTCAAAAATAAGACAGTCAGACAAGAATAGAGAAAAACAATAAAAAGGAATTGACAAAATCTCTGAGAAATATGGGATTATGTAAAGAGACACAATATATGATTCATTCGTGTCCCTGAAAAAGATGGGGAGAATGGAAGCAACTTGGAAAATGTATTTCAGGATATCATTTATGACAACTTCCCCAACCTAGCTAGAGAGGCCAACATTCACATTCAGAAAATGCAGTGAACCTCATTAAGATACTTCACAAAAAGATTATCCCCAAGACACATAATCATCAGATTTCCAAGATTGAAATGAAAGAAAAAATGTTAAAGGCAGCTAGAGAGAAAAGGGCCAGTCACCTACAAAGGCAAGCCCAACAGATTAACAGTTGACCTCTCAGTAGAAACCTTCAAGACAGAAGAGATTAGGGACCAATATGCAACATTCTTAAAGACAAGAAATTTCAACCAAAAATTTTGTATGTGGCCAAACTAATCTTCATAAGCAAAGAAGAAATGAGATCATCTTTAGACAAGCAAATGCTAGAGGAATTTGTTAACAACATACTTGTTTTCCAAAAGCTCCTGAAGGAGGCACAAAATATGGAAAGGAGAGACCATTACCAACCAATACACACATAAATACACAGACCATTGACACTATAAAGCAACTACACAAACAAACCTGCATAATAACGAGCTAACATCATGACAACAGTTATCAAATTGACACATATCAATAGAAACCTTGAATAGAAACTGGCTAAATGTCCCAATTGAAAGGCGCAGAGTGTCAAGCTGGATAAAACACCAAACCCAGTGGTGTGCAATCTTCAAGCGACCCATCTCACATGAAATGACACCTATAGACTTGAAATAAAGGGATGGAGAAAAATCTACTGAGCAAATGGAAATCAGAAAAGATCAAGGGTTGCTAACCTAATTTCAAACAAAACAAACAAAATCAGCAAAGATCACAAAAGACCAGGGCACTACATAATGGTAAAGAGTTCATTCAATTCAACAAGAAGAACTAACCATTCTAAAAATATATGCATCTAATACAGGAGCAGCCAGATTCATAAAGCAAGTTTTTAGAGATTTACGAAGAGACTTAGATTCTCAAGTAATAATAGTGGGAGACTTCGTCCAATACCACATTGTCAGTATTAGACAGATAATTGAGGCAAAAAATTAACATGGATATCCCAAACATAAATTCAGCACTGAATCAAATGAACCTGATAGACATCTACAGAACTCTCCACCCCAAAACAACAGAATATACAATTTTCTCATCACCACATGGCACGTACTCTAAAATCAATCACATAGTTAGACATAAAACAATACTCAGCAAATGTAAAAAAAAAAAAAATGGAATTATATCAACTACTCTATCAGACCACAGCACAATAAAATTAGAAATTTTATTTTATTGAGACTACAAACATTTTATTGAGACTACAAAAATCCCTCAAAACCATGCGATTACATGGAAATTAAATAACCTGCTCCTGAATGACTTTTGGATAAGTAATTAAATTAAAGGAGAAATCAAGATTTTTTTTTTTTTTTTTTTTTTTTTTTTGAGACAGAGTCTCGCTTAGTCGCCCAGGCTGGAGTGCAGTGGCGCGATCTCGGCTCACTGCAAGCTCCGCCTCCCGGGTTCACGCCATTCTCCTGCCTCAGCCTCCCGAGTAGCTGGGACTACAGGCGCCCGCCGCCTCGCCCGGCTAATTTTTTGCATTTTTAGTAGAGACGGGGTTTCACAGTGTTAGCCAGGATGGTCTCGATCTCCTGACCTTGTGATCCACCCGCCTCGGCCTCCCAAAGTGCTGGGATTACAGGCGTGAGCCACCGCGCCCGGCCCAAGATGTTTTTTAAAACTGATGAGAACAAAGATGCAACATACCAGAATCTCTGGGACACTGCTAAGACACTGTTAAGAGAAAAATTTATACCACTAAACATGCACATCAAAAACCAAGACTTATTAGCCTTTGGATAACCAAGTCATCAGGTTATCCAAAGGCAAGACAAAAGAATCATGAGAGCTGTGAGGCAAAGGCATCAGATAACCTATAAAGAAAAACCTATCACATTAACAGCAGATTTCTCAGCAGAAACCTTACAAGTCAGAAGGAATCAGACAAATAAATTCTGAGAGAATTTGCTACTACCAAACCAGCACTACAAGAAATGCCAAAAAGAGTGCTAAATCTTGAAACAAAACCTTGAAATAGACCAAAGTAGAACCTACTTAAAGCATAAATCTCAGGGCCTATAAAACAATAAAAGAATGATAAAAAAGGTATTTAGCAACAACTAACATGGTGAATAGAACAGTACCTCACATCTCAATCCTCACTTGGAAGGTAAATGGCCTAAATTCTTCACTTAAAAGATAGAGAATGGTAGAATGGATTAAAAACCACCAGCCCAAGTATATGCTGTTTTCAAGAGATTCACTTAACACATAAGGACTCATATAAACTTAAAGATATTCCACTCAAATGGAAACCAAAAACAAATAGGATTGGTTATTCTTATATGAGACAAAAGAGACTGTAAAGCAACAACAGTAAAAACAGACAAGACATTACATGATGATAAAAGGATTAGTCCAACAGGAAGATATTACAATCCTAAATATGTATGCATAGTGAAGCTCCCATATTTATGAATCAATTACTACTAGACCTAA
This sequence comes from Macaca nemestrina, assembly GCF_043159975.1. NCBI lineage: Eukaryota > Metazoa > Chordata > Mammalia > Primates > Cercopithecidae > Macaca > Macaca nemestrina. Next base: position 89,064,030 of record NC_092130.1, on the reverse strand, counting down.
GAAATGAGATAGATGGCAGCACAATAATACTAGGGGACTTCAATACTCCACTGACAGCACTAGACAGATCATCAAGACATAAAGTCAACAAAGAAACAACAGAGAAACTATATTCTAGAACAAATGAGCTTAACAGATATTTACAGAACATTCTACCCAACAACTAAAGAATATACATTCTTTTCATCAACACATGAAACATTCTCCAAGATAGACCATATGATAGGCCATAAAACAAGTCCCAATAAATTTAAGAAAATCAAAATTATATGAAATATTTTCTCAGACCAAAGTGAAGTAAAACTGGAAGTTAACTCCAAAAGGAACCCTTAAAACTTTAAAAAATACAAGGAAATTAAATAATCTCCTATAATAATGAAAAACTGATCCAAACATCTGGGATACAGCAAAACTGGTGCTAAGAGGAAAGTTCATAGCATTAAATGCCTACATCAAAGAGTCTGAAAAAACACATATAGACAACCTAATATTATATCTCGAGGAACTAGAGAAACAAGAACAAACTAAATCCAAACCCAGCAGATGAAAAGAAATAATAAAGATCAGAGCAGAACTAAAGGAAATTGAAACAAAATATACAAAAGATAAATGAAACAAAAGCTGGTTCTTGCAAAAGATAAGCAAAATTGATAGACCATTAGCAAAGCTAACCAATAAAAGAAGAAAGAATATACAAATTAGCTCAACTAGAAATGAAGCAGGAGACATTACAACTGATACCATAAAATACAAAAGATCAATCGAGGCTACTATCAATACCTTTACATGCACGAACTAAAAAACCTAGAGAAGATGGATGAATTTTTAGAAATACATAACTTTTCTAGATTAAATCAGGAAGAAATAGAAACTCTGAGCAGACCAAAAACAAGTAGAGAGATTAAATCAGTAATAAAAAATCACCAACAAAAAAGTCCAGAACCAGATGGATTCACAGCTGAATTCTATCAGACATTCAAAGAAGAATTGGTACCAATCCAATGACATTATTCCACAGGGTAGAGAAAAAAAGAATACTCCCTAAATAATTCCATGAAGCCAGTATTACCCTGATACCAAAACCAGGAAAGGATATAACGAAAAAGAAAACTACAGACCAATATCACTGATAAACACAGATGGAAAAATCCTCAAGAAAATACTAGCTAACAAAATCCAACAGCATATCAAAAAGATAATACATTATCATCAAGTGGGTTTCATACAAGGGATTCAGGGATGGTTTAATATATGCAAGCCAATAAATGTGTTACCTCACATAAACAGAATTTAAAAGAAAAATCATATGATCATCTCAATAGACACAGAAAAAAACATTTGACAAGATCCAGCATCTCTTTATGATAAAAACCCTCAATAAAACTGAGACAGAAGGAACATACCTCAAAGCAATAAAAGTCATCTATGACAATCCCACAGCCAACATAATATTGAATGGAGAAAAGTCAAAAGCATTCCCCCTGAGAACTGGAACAAGACAAAGATGCCCACTTTCAGCACTTCTATTCAACATAATACTGGAAGTCCCAGCCAGAGCAATAAGACAAGACAACGAAATAAAGGACATTCAAATTGGAAAGAGAGGAAGTCACACTGTAGCTGTTCATCAATGATATGATCATACACCTAGAAAATCCTAAAGACTTATCCAAAAAGCTCCTAGATCTGATAAATGAATTCAGTAAAGTCTCAAGATACAAAATCAATGTACACAAATCAGTAGCACTGCAATAACCAACAATGACCAAGCTGATAATTAAATTAAGAACTCAACCCCTTTTACAATAGCTGCAAAAAATTAAAATTCTTTGGAATATACTTAACCAAGGAGGTGAAAGATCTCTACAAGGAAAACTAGAAAACACTAAATGTGGCACATATACACCATGGAATACTTTGCAGCCATAAAAAAGGATGAGTTTGTGTCCTTTGTAGGGACATGGATGCAGCTGGAAACCATCATTCTCAGCAAACTATCGCAAGAACAGAAAACCAAACACCGCATGTTCTCACTCATAGGTGAGAACTGAACAATGAGATCACTTGGACTCGGGAAGGGGAACATCACACACCGGGGCCTATCACGGGGAGGGGGGAGGGGGGAGGGATTGCGTTGGGAGTTATACCTGATGTAAATGACGAGTTGATGGGTGCTGACGAGTTGATGGGTGCAGCACGCCAACATGGCAGAGGTATACATATGTAACAAACCTGCACGTTATCCACATGTACCCTAGAACTTAAAGTATAATAATAATAAAAAATAAAACTAGAAAACACTGATGAATGAAATCATAGATGACACAAACAAATGAAAACACATCCTAGGCTCATGGATGAGTGGAATTAATATTGTGAAAATGACCATACTTCCCGAAGCAATCTACAGATTTAATGCAATTACCATCAATATAACATTGTAATTTGTCACAGAATTAGAAAAAAATAATCCTATAATATATACGGAATCAAAAAATAGACCGCATAGCCAAAGCAATAATAAGTAAAAAGAACAAAGCTGGATGCATCACACTACCCAATTGTAAGTTATACTACAAGGCTATGGTTAACAAAACAGCCTGGTACTATGTATAAAAATAGGCATGTAAACCAATGGAACACAATAGAGAACCCAGAAATATAATAGAATACTTAAAGCCAACTGATCTTCAACGAAGTATAGAAAAACATAAAGTGGGGAAAGGACTCTCTATTCAGGAAATGTTGCTGGGAAAACTGGCAAGCCACATATAGAAGAATAAAACTGGATCTGCATCTTTCACTTTATTTAAAAAGTCAGCTCAAGATATATCAAAGACTTAAATTTATAACCTGAAACCATAAAAATTGTAGACTATAATATCAGAAAAACTCTTCTAAACATTGGCTTAGGAAAAGGGGTTATGACTAAGAGTGCAAAAGCAAATGCAACAAAATCCAAAATAAAGAAATGCGACCTAATTAAACTAAAAATCTTCTGTATAGCAAAAGAAATAATCAGCAGAGTAAATAGACAACCTACTAACTGGGAAAAAATCTTTGCAAACTATGCATCTGACAAAGGACTAATATTCAGAATCTACAAGGAATTCAAACACATCATCAAGATAAAAATGATTCCATCAAAAAGTGCACAAAAAACATGAATCAGCAATTATCTAAAGAAGAAATTCAAAGAGCCAACAAACACAAAAAAATGCTTAATATCACTAATTATCAGGGAAATGCAAATTAAAACCACAGTGAGTAGCCACCCTATTCCTGTGAGCATGGCCATTATTAAAAAATCAAAAAAATTACAGATGTTGGCATGGATGTGGTGAAAAGAGAACACTTTTACGCTGCTGATGGGAATGTAAACTGGTTCAACCACTCTGGAAAACAGTATGGAATTTCCTTAAAGAACTAAAAGTAGAACTACCACCTCATCCAGCAATCTCACTACTGGGTATCTACTCAAAGGAAAGGAAGTTATTATATGAAAAAGATACATGCACCCACATTTTTATAGCAGTTGCATACACAATTGCAAAGTTATGGAACCAGACTAAATGTCTATCAGCCAAGGAGTGGATAAAGAAAATGTGTTGTGTGTGTATGTGTGTATCTGTATACACAAATATACCATGGAATACTATTCAGCCATAAAGTGGAACAAAATAATGGCCTTTGCAGCAACTTGGATGGCCATTATTCTAAGTGAAGTATCTCAGGCATGGAAAACCAAAATATTGTATGTTTTCACTTATAAGTGGAACCTATGCTATGAGGATGCAAAGGCATAAGAATAATATAATGGACTATGGGGACTCAGAGGGAGGGGCGGAAGTGGGGTACAGGATAAAAGACTAGACTACATATTGGGTAGCGTGTACATTGCTTGGGTGAATGGTGCACCAAAATCTCATAAATAACTACTAAAGAACTTATCCATGTAACCAGAAACCAAAAACCACCTGTACTCCAATAACTATTGAAATTTTCAAAAAGATTAATGCATCTAGGAATTGTCTTTTCTTGAAAAAGTTAATAAAATAGACTTCTAGCTAGAATAATAAAGAAGAAAACAGAGAAGATAATGACAAAGGCGATATTATCATTCACCACACAGAAATACTAATAACCATCAGAAAATATTAGGAAAACCTCTATGCATACAAACTAGAAAATCTAGAAGAAATGGATAAATTCCTGGAAACAAACACCCTCACAAGTCTGAACAAGGAAGAAATTGAATCCCTAAAGACACTAATAGCAAACTCTAAAATTGAATCAGTAATAAACAGTCTACCAACAAAGAAAAGCATAGGACCAGATGGATTCACAGCCGAATTATACCAGATGTACAAAGAAGAGCTGGTACTATTCCTACTAAAATTATTCCAAAAAAACAGAGGAGGAGGGACTCCTCCCTAACTCATTCTATGAGACTAGCATCATCCTGATACCAAAACCTGGCAGAGACACAATAAAAAAAGAGAACTTCAGGCCAATATCCTTGATGAATATCGAGGCAAAAATCCTCAACAAAATACTGGTAAACCAAATCCAGCAGCACATCAAAAAGCTTATCCGCTATGATCAAGTAGGCTTTATCCCTCAAATTCGAGGTTGGTTAAACATATTATAACAGAATTAAGGCAAAGGTCACATAATTATCTCAATTGACCCATAAAATGCTTGTGATAAAATTCAACACCCCTTAATGTTGAAAACTCTCAATAAACCAGGTATTAAAGGAAAATGCCTCAACATAATAAAAGCCATTTATGATGAACCCTCGCCAACATCAAAATGAGTGGGCAAAAGATGGAAGCATTCCCCTTGAAAACCAGAGCAAGTGAAGGATGCCTTCTGCACTGGTCTATTTTCACACTGCTATAAAGAACTTCCATGAGACTGGGTAATTTATAAAGAAAAGAGGCTTAATTGGCTCACAATTATGCATGGCTGGAGAGGCCTCAGGAAACTTACAATTATGGAGGAAGGGGAAGCAGGCACCTTCTCCACAAGGTGGCAGGAGAGCAAATTAGAATGAAGGAGGAACTTCCAAACACTTATAAAACCATTAGCTCTCATGAGAACTCACTCACTGTCAAAAGAACACCCCTATGATCCAATCACCTCCCTCTCTCAAAACATGAGCATAACAGGTCCCTCTCTCAACACGTGAGGATTAAGATTACAATTTGAGATGAGACTTGGGTGGTGAAACAGAGCCAAACCATATCACCCTCTGTCACCTCTCCTATTCAACACAGTACTGGATATTCCAGCCAGAGCAATTAGGCAAGAGAAAGAAATAAAAGACATCTAAATAACAAGAGAGGAAGTCAAATTATCTTTGTTTGCAGACAACATGCATGATTCTGTATCCAGAAAAACCCATAGTCTCTGTCCAAAGGCTCCTTGATCTGATAAACAACTTCAGCAAAGTCTCAGGATACAAAATCAACATACAAAAATCACTAGTAGTTCTATACACCAACAACAATCAAGCCAAGAGCCAAATCAGCAACACAATCTCATTTACAATTGCCACAAAAAGAATTAAATATCTAGGAATACTGCTAACCAAGGTTGAAAAATCTCTACCAAGAGAATTACAAAACCCTGCTCAAAGAAATCAGAGATGACACCACAAATTGAAAAACATGCTCATGGATAGGAAGAATTGACATCATTAAAATCACCATACTGCCCAAAGCAATTTATAGGTTCAATGCTGTTCATATCAAGCTACCAATGGCATTCTTCACTAGAATAGAGAAAACTATTTTAAAATTTATATTGAACCAAAAAGAGCTCAAATAAAATTGGAGGCAATCCTAAGCACAAAGAACAAAGCTGGAGACATTATACTACCTGACTTCAAACTATGCTACAGGGCTACAGTAAACAAAAGAGCATGGTAGTGATACAAAAACAGGCATATAGACCAAGAGAACAGAATAGATAGGCCAGAAATAATGCTGCACACATATAACCATCTGATTTTCAACAAGGCTGACAAAAACAAGCAATGAGGAAAGGAATCCTTATTCAATAAATGCTGCTGGGATAATTGGCTACCCATATGCAGAAGATTGAAATTGGACCCCTTTCTTGCCACATATACAAAAATCAACTTACGGTGTATTAAGACTTAAATGTAAACCCCAAAATTCTAAAAAAACCTTGGAAGACAACTAGGCAATACCACTCTGGACATAGGAACAGGCAAAAATTTTATAATGAAGATGCTAAAAGAGATTGCAACAAAAGCAAACATTGACAAATGGGATCTAATTGAACTAAGTTCTGCACAACAAAAGAAACTATCAACAGAGTAAACAGACAACCTACAGAGTAAACAGACAACCTACAGAATGGGAGAAAATTTTTGCAAACTATAGATCTTAACAGAGGTTTACTATCTAACATCTGTAAGGAACTTAAATAAATTTACAAAAAAACAAAAATAAAACAAAAACACGCACAAACAACTCCCTTACAAAATGGGCAAGAAACATAAACAGACACTTTTCAAAAGAAGACATATATGTGGTCAACAAAAGTATGAAAACAAAGCTCAACATCACTGATCATTAGAGAAATTCAAATCAAAAGCACAATGAGATACCATCTCACACCTGTCAGAATGGCTGGGCGTGTTGGTTCACCCCTGTAATCTCAGCACTTTGGGAGGCTGAGGTGGGTGGATCGTGAGTTCAGGAGTTAGATACAGCCTGGCCAACATAGTGAAACCCTGTCTCTATAAAAAACACAAAAATTAGCCAGATGTGATGGCATGCGCCTGTAGTCCCAGTCACCTGGGAGGCTGAGGCAGGAGAATTGCTTGAACCCAGGAGGCAGAGGTTTCAGTTAGCTGAGACCATGCCATTGCACTCCAACCAGGGTGAAAGAGTGAGACTCTATCTAAAAAATAAAAAAAATAAAAATAAAAAATAGAAAAAAAGAGTAAAAATATAAAATAAAATAACAGATCCTAACCAGGTGGCAGAGTAAAAGGAATGCTTATACACTGTTGGAGTGTATATTAGTTCAACCAATATGGAAATCAATGTGTTGGTTCCTCAAAGAGCTAAACACAGAACTACTCTTCAACCCAGCAATCTCATTACTGGGTATATACCCAAAGGAATATAAATTGTTCTATCATAAAGACACATGCATGCTTATGTTCACTGCAGCAGTATTCACAATAGCAAAGACATGGAATCAACCTAAATGCCCATCAATAGTAGACTGGATGAGAAAATGTGGTGCATATACACTATGGAATACTACGCAGCCATAAAAAAGGAACAATATTATGTCCTTTGCAGGAACATGGATGGAGCTGGAGGCCATTATCCTTAGCAGACTAACACAGAAACAGAAAACCAAATACTACATGTTCTCACTTATAAGAAGGAGCTAAATGATGAAAACACACAGACACATAGAGGGGAACAACAGACACTGTCACCTACCTGATGGTGGAGGGTGGGAGGAGGAAGAAGATCAAGAAAAATAACTAATTGGTATTAGGCTTAATACCTGTGTGACAAAGCAATCTGTACAACAATCCTTCATGATACAAGTTTACCTATATAACAAATCCGCACATGTACCCATGAACTTAAAATAAAAAAGAAAAAAAAAATAGCAATCAGTTTTTAACTAACAAAAAAATGAAGTAAACATGTTTAAAGTATATATCAAAATATTTATTTTACATATTTTAATGAAAGAACAATGGTTGTAAGCTTTTCAAATCATTATTTATGGACAAACACTAAAAATTTACAAAATTATGATCTTTCATCAGTACTACCACTCATTTGAGTCAAAGTTTTATTTTTTAACCTTGAATACCAGTTAGAGGTCATATAACACACATTATGTTTGGAATACATAGTATTATCTTAGGCTAAATGTAATATATTATGTATAAAAATTACAGAAAACAGAGAACAGGAAAAAATATGACTTTAAACCCCGTTCACTTCTTCCAAATAAAGTCATATTTCTTGGTTTCATTTATAAATAAAATTATTATTTTAATGAAAGCAACGTAAACATATTTCAGAATTGCATAGAAATTATATTGAGACTAAAATAAAATAAATTGAAAACCATACACTAATTATTTCATTCAATCAAAAAATTTTGGCATGTTAATAACTATGCTTAGAACTGAGGAGGCCACCTCACACGCATGCATCTGTACACACACATATACATTCATATATTTTATACACACACACACACATGCAAACAAAAGTGCATGCATGAAAACATTCACACACATATTTGCCCACATCTCGACACAAATATGTACAGCCGTATGTTGGCATTCACACTCATATGCATGCATACAGACATATATGCATGCACTATCAATATATATGCATATATATACCTACATACATACCCTCATGCAGACACACATAAGCTCACCTACACAAACACACACAAACAAGACATAGTGCACACACAAAATCACAGTTTAGATTAAGTCCTGTCACTGGAGTAAACCAAAATTGATGTTAATATTCTTTTAGCATAGTTCATAACCTTCGGGTGGTGTTCCCTCTGTGCATCCTATTCTCCACTTCTTATGAAGGTATCAGTCATATTGGATTGGGGCCCACCCTCACCCCTTTAAATATTCTATGTCAGAATACAGACATAGTCTTATGTACTGGGGGTTAGGATTTTAACATCTGGATATTGAAATCTGAGCAAGGATCCCAATTCAGCCCACAACACATATGGTTCCAAGATAAAGAAACCAGTGTTTTAGATAGATATAATCTTAATCAATTGAATACAAATATAAAAATTTTGTAGCTTATATCTTAGAAACATTAATAGTGATTGGTCATTCAAAATTTTTAGTTTTTAGTTTCTTTTGGAGTCCTATATAATTTAACTGATGTAATGTGCAATTAATAATTTATATTAGGCATCTTGAAAGTGAAGATGCAATTTATTTTACATTCAACAAAATCTATTGATGCATATCAAATATAAAGTTTCTTCTTTTTATTAATTCAAGTTCATAGTTTACATAAGGACTTACTCATCATGTTGTATAGTTTTATGGATTTTGACAAATGCATCTCATGTGTCCACCATTACAGTATCATGTATAATAGTTTCACTCTCCTAAAAATCCTTTGTTTTTCACCTATTCATACCCGCTTCAAACCCTTGTAAACACTGATCGATCATCCCCTACCTCAAACCCATGAAAACCACTGATTTTTTGTGTGTGTGTCTGTAGTTTTGCCCACTCCAGAATGTCATATTGTTAAAACTATACACTTAGCTTTGTCAGGCTGCTTTCTTTCATTTAGAAATATGTATTTAAGAGTCCTCTATGTCATGTTGTACTTTGATCGTTTCTTTTTATAACTGAATAATATTTCAGTATATAAATATAATGTAATCAATTTATCTATTAATCTTTTAGGACATTTTGATTGATTCTGATTGTTGGCAATTATGAATAAAACTGCTATAAACATTTGTGTGTAGGTTTTTGTGTGGACATTAAGCTTTTAACTCAATAGAAAAAAATACCTTAGGAATTTAATTCCTGACTCATATGGTAAGCCTATAAATATCTTTGTAAGAAACTGCCAATCTGTCTTCCAAAGTGGGTGTAATATTTTGCATTTTCATTAGCACAAATGAGAGTTTCTGTTGCTCCACATACTAGCCACCATTTGGTATTAATCAGTGCTTTGGATGTTAGCCATTCTGATACATGGGTAGTGGTATTTTATTGTTGTTTTAATTTGCAATTGCCTAATGACTTTTTTTTTCATATGTTTATTTTCTATGTATGTCTTCTTTAGTAAGTTATCTGTCCAGAAATTTTGCCCACTTTTTAATTAGCATTATGTCTTATTGTTCAATTTTTTAAAAAGTACACATAATTTTTAAATATTCCCTTTATCAGATCTGTTTTGCAACTATTTTTCCCCAGTTTGTGGCTTATGTTTTCATTTTCTTAACAGTGTCTTTTACAGAGCAAAAGTTGTTAATTTTAGTGTTGTCTTTTAAAAGTTGTACTGTTTTTCATTTTAAATTTAAGTCTATATTACATTTTACATCAATTTTTGTGAAAAGTGTTAAGATTTGTATCTAAGTTCATTTGTTGCTTTCAGATGTTCAGTTGTTTCAGGCCCATTGGTTGAAAATTACTATCTTTTCTCTATTGAATTGTCTTAATGCCTTGGTCAATAATCAGTTGACTAAATTTGTGTGGGTTATTTGTGGGCTTGTTATTACCTTCCATTGATCTGTTTGTCATTATTTTTCAGAACCATGTTCTTTTGATTACTGGAGCTTATAGTAAATCATGAAGTTGAGTAGTGTAAGTTCTCTAAATTTGGCCTTTTTCTGGAGTACTGTATTGGCTATCCTGAGCATTTTGACTTTCTGTCTATACTTTAGAATTATTTTATCAATATTCACAAACTAATTTGCTTCATGTTTGATTGGGACTTTATTGTATCTATAGATCTATAGATCAAGTTGGTGAGAGGTGATATCTTAAAAATATTGAGTCTTCCTATCCTTGAACATGGAAAGTCTTTCCATTTATTTACATTTTTCTGAATATAGTTAATCAGTTTTGTAGTTTTCCTCATAGAGATCTTTAAAATATTTTTATTAGATTTATAACTAAATATATCTTTTTATGGTGCTAATGTAAATGATGTGTGTTTAATTTTAAATTACAATTGCTCACTGATGATATAGAAGGAAGAAACTGACTTTTCTATATTAATCTCATATTCTGCCAACCTCTGTAATTACTTATTAATTCCAGCTTTCTTTTTCGTTAATTATTTGACATAGATATTGATTCATCTGTGAACAAAAACAGCTTTATTGTTTCTTTCCCAACATGTGTATTTTTTTTTTCTTTTTTTTTTTTTTTTGAGACGGAGTCTCGCTCTGTCGCCCAGGCTGGAGTGCAGTGGCCGGATCTCAGCTCACTGCAAGCTCTGCCTCCCGGGCTTACGCCATTCTCCTGCCTCAGCCTCCCGAGTAGCTAAGACTACAGGCGCCCGCCACCTCGCCCGGCTAGTTTTTTGCATTTTTTAGTAGAGACTAGTTTTTTTGCATTTTTTAGTAGAGACGGGGTTTCACCGTATTAGCCAGGATGGTCTCGATCTTCTGACCTCGTTATCCGCCCATCTCGGCCTCGCAAAGTGCTGGGATTACAGGCTTGAGCCACCGCGCCTGGCCTCTTTTTTTTTCTTTTTGTTGTTGCATTAGCTGGAACTTCTGGTACCTTGTTAAATAGGAGTGGAGAGAGGGGATATTCTTGCCTTTTTCCCGATCATCTAGTTTCTTATCATTAAGTATGATGTTAGTTGTAGATGTTTGTAAATATTCTTTATCAAGTTGAGAAAATTCCTTTTTATTCCTAGTTCACTGAGAATTTTATCATGTATGAGTTTTGAATTTTGTCAAATACCTTTTCTGTATCGATTGACATTGTTGTATAATTTTTCTTCTTTATTCTATTGATGTGATGAATTACATTAACCAATTTTCTAATGTTGAACCAGCTTTCCATATCTAAAGTAAATCTGATGTGCCTCCAGTGTATGTTTTTTATACATTATTGGATTATATTTTCTCATATTCATTGAGGATTTTTGAATTATGTTCAGAAGATAAATTAATTTGTAATAATTTATTTTTTGTAATGTCTTCATGTGGTTTTGGCCTTCGGATAGTGCTGGCCTCGTAGAATGAGTTATGTTTCTCCTCTGCTTCTCTTTTCAGGAAGAGATTGTAGAGAATTGGTATTATTTGTTCCTCAAGTGCATAGTCAAATTCACCAGTTAAACCAGGTTTTCCTATTACTTTCAGTATGGAAAGATTATTAATTTTTGATTCAATTTATTTAATAGATGTCAACCTATTCAGATTATTAATTTTTCCCTGTATGAGGTTTCCTAGATTATGTTTTTCCAGGAGTTCATTCATTTCACTCAAGTTATCAAATTTGTGGGAACAAAGTTTTTCACAATCTTCCTTTATTAACCTTTAATATTATGGAATCAGCCATGATGGCCCCTGTTTCAATTCTCATATTAGCAATTTGTATCTTCTCTCTGTTTTTCTCAACTGACATAGGCTGGAATTGAACTCTTCAAATATCCAGCTTTTGATTTTCTTGGTTGTCTCTATTGTTCCCTGTTTTCAATTTATTAGTTTTGGCTTTAATTTTGGTAATTTTTCTTTTTTTGCTTCCTTAAGTATTGTTTTTCTTACTCTAGTTCCTTAAGGTAGAAACTGAAATCATTAATTTTTATGTCTTTTTAAAAATATATACATTTAATGTTATAAATTCCACTATAAGTACTACCTTCATGGCATCTCACACATTTTTATACTTTTATTTCATTTTGTTAAAATATTTTAAAATTTCTTTTGAGTGTTTTCCTGTGATTTATGTGTTATTTAAAATTATGTTGTCTCATCTAAATTTGGAATTTTCTAGCTAACTTTCTGTTAATGATTTCTAGTTTAATTTCATTGTGGTCTGTGAGAAGACTTTATAAGATTCATATTATCTTAAAATTAGAAAGCTGATTTTATGGCTCAGGATATGGCCTGTCTTGGTGAATATGCCATGTGAGTTTAACAAGAATGTGTTTCCTGCTTTGTTTGATGAAGTATACTATAAAGTCAATTAAATCAGTATAATTGATGTCTTAGCTGTTTTCTCTTCCTTACATAACAGAATACCTAAAACTGGGTAATATATAAAGACAGGAAATTTATTTCTTACAGTTATGCAGGATGAGAAGTCCAAGATCAAGGATTTACATCTGGTTAGGACCTTCTTGCTGGTTTGGAATTTGCAGGGCACCAAGGTTAGGTCTTTCTTCCTGTTCTTATAAAACCACCAGTCCCGATCTCTTCCATGATAACCAATGAATCCATTAATCAATGAATGGATTAATCCATTCATGAGAGTGGAACCCTCATGACTCAGTGACTTCTCAAGTCTCTACCTCTCAATACTGCCACATTGGGAGTTGTTTCAACGTAACTTTTGGAGGGTTATTGATACTCTTTAATTCAACTATGCTCTTAATCTTCTGCCTATGGAATATATGAATTATTAATAGGAGTATGTTGAAGTATCCAACTATAACAGTAAATTTGTCTGTTTCTCCTTGCAATTCTAATCATTTTTCTTTATGTATTTTGATGCTCTGTTCATATGCAAATATACCTTAGGAATTGTTATGACTTCTATAGAATTAGCCCCTATATCATTATGTAATTATTTTTTGTCTCTGAAAATTTTTCTTTTTATGAAATTTTAAATTCTAAAGTTAATATAGCTTCATCAGTATTCTTTTGATTAGTGTTAGCATTGTATATGCTTCTCTATACTTTTAATTTATCTATGTCTTGATATTTCATGTGGTCTCTTATAGACAAGAAATAGCTGGAGCTTGCTTTTTTGAATGTACTCTCTCAGTCTCTGGTTTTTATTTTGTGTATTTGAATCATTTACGTTTACAGTTATTACTGATATAGTTGGATTAAAATCTACCATATTTGTAACTATTTGGTTTGCTCCACTTGCACTTTGTTTCTTTTTAAAAAATTTCCTCTAATTGTTGCTTCCTTTGGTTTCAATTGGTTATTTTATATTATTCCGTTTTTCTCTCCTCTTTTAGCATACTTATTTTTTAAAAAGGTTTTCAGTAGTTGCATTTGAGTTTACAATGTACATTTGAAATTAATCTAAGTCCATCTTCAAATACAATTCTATTGTTTCCTGTATATTTTGTGTAACTTAAACCAGAGTATTCCCAATTCAACCCACCCATCTCTCATTGTTGTCATTCATGTTACTTGTGCATAAGCTATATTTGCCCAATACATTGTTGCATTTTTATTTTGAGAAAAACAGATATTTTAGGTCAATTAAAAATAAGAAAAAATATTTTATGTTACCTTCATTTATTCCATCTCTAATATTTTTCCTTTCATTTTATGGATCTGATACTATTTTTTTCTTTCTGAAGAAGTACTTTCAGAATTTCTTTCAAGGCAAGTCTACTAGAAACATATTCTCTTAGTTTTTGTGTGTCTAAGAAAGTATTTCTCTTTTGCTTTTAGTCACTGAGTATGGAATTATAAGTTGGTGTTTTTTTTTTTTCTTTTGAACGTTTTAAATATGTTATTACACTCTCGTCTTGCTTACATTGTTTTGGCAGAGCAGTTCAATGATAATTGTATCCTGTTTCTTCTATAGATAAAGTATTTTATTTTTCTCTGGCTTCTCTTTGTATATTCTCTTAGTTATTTCATTTTTGGGGGGGCTTGTAATTTTATTTTATTTTACTTGGTTTTGTTTTTGGTATTTATCCTGCTCTCTGTTTTCTAAGCCTCCTGGACATATGGTTTGATATCTGTTACTAATTTTGGAAAATTCTTAGACATTATAACCTCCAACATTTTCCATTCTTCTCTCCCTTTGTTGTCTTCCTTGTATTTCCATTATGTGTATTTTACAGTTTTTGTAATTGTCCTACAGCTTTTGAGTATTCGATTACTTTCTCATTTTTCTCTTTGCACTTTTGTTTAGGATGTTTCCATTGACATATCTACAAGCTCACTTATACTTTCTCATATCCAGTCTACTACTGAGTCCAACAAAGAGTCTTTTTTGTTTGTTTGTTTGTTTATTTTTTAAATTATTATTATACTTTAAGTTCTAGGGTACATGTATACAATGTGCAGGTTTGTTACATATGTATACTTGTGCCATGTTGGTGTGCTGCACCCATCAACTCGTCAGCACCCATCAACTTGTCATTTACATCAGGTATAACTCCCAGTGCAATCCTTCCCCCACTCCCCATAATAGGCCCTGGTGTGTGACGGTCCCCTTCCCGAGTCCAAGTGATCTCATTGTTCAGTTCTCACCTATGAGTGAGAACATGTGGTGTTTGGTTTTCTAATTAATATGCAAAAATCACAAGCATTCTTACACACCAGTAACAGACAAACAGAGAGCCAAATCATGAATGAAGTTCCATTCACAATTGCTTCAAAGAGAATAAAATACCTAGGAATCCAACTTACGGGGGATGTAAAGGACCTCTTCAAGGAGAACTACAAACCACTGCTCAGTGAAATAAAAGAGGACACAAACAAATGGAAGAACATACCATGCTCATGGATAGGAAGAATCAATATTGTGAAAATGGCCATACTGCCCAAGGTAATTTATAGATTCAATGCCATCCCCATCAAGCTACCAATGAGTTTCTTAACAGAATTGGAAGAAACTGCTTTAAAGTTCATATGGAACCAAAAAAGAGCCCGCATTGCCAAGACAATCCTAAGCCAAAAGAACAAAGCTGGAGGCATCACGCTACCTGACTTCAAACTACACTACAAGGCTACAGTAACCAAAACAGCATGGTACTGGTACCAAAACAGAGATATAGACTAATGGAACAGAACAGAGCCCTCAGAAATAATACCACACATCTACAACCATCTGATCTTTGACAAACCTGAGAAAAACAAGAAATGGGGAAAGGATTCCCTATTTAATAAATGGTGCTGGGAAAATTGGCTAGCCATAAGTAGAAAGCTGAAACTGGATCCTTTCCTTACTCCTTATATGAAAATTAATTCAAGATGGATTAGAGACTTAAATGTTAGAACTAATACCATAAAAACCCTAGAAGAAAACCTAGGGAATACCATTCAGGACATAGGCATGGGCAAGGACTTCATGTCCAAAACACCAAAAGCAATGGCAACAAAAGCCAAAATTGACAAATGGGATCTAATTAAACTAAAGAGCTTCTGCACAGCAAAAGAAACTACCATCAGAGTGAACAGGCAACCTACAGAATGGGAGAAAATTTTTGCAATCTACTCATCTGACAAAGGGCTAATATCCAGAACCTACAAAGAACTCAAACAAATTTACAAGAAAAAAACAAATAACCCCATCAAAAAGTGGGCAAAGGATATGAACAGACATTTCTCAAAAGAAGACATGCATACAGCCAACAGACACATGAAAAGATGCTCGTCATCACTGGCCATCAGAGAAATGTAAATCAAAACCACAATGAGATACCATCTCACACCAGTTAGAATGGCAATCATTAAAAAGTCAGGAAACAACAGGTGCTGGAGAGGATGTGGAGAAATAGGAACATTTTTACACTGTTGGTGGGATTGTAAACTAGTTCAACCATTATGGAAAACAGTATGGCGATTCCTCAAGGATCTAGAACTAGAAGTACCAAGTGACCCAGCCATCCCATTACTGGGTATATACCCAAAGGATTATAAATCATGCTGCTATAAAGACACATGCACACGTATGTTTACTGTGGCACTATTCACAATAGCAAAGACTTGGAACCAACCCAAATGTCCATCAGTGACAGACTGGATTAAGAAAATGTGGCACATATACACCATGGAATACTATGCAGCCATAAAAAAGGATGAGTTCATGTCCTTTGTAGGGACATGGATGCTGCTGGAAACCAGAGTCTTTATTACTGTTACAGTATTACTGATTTCTGGTATTTCCTTTAGATTCTTGTTTAGAGTTTCACCTCCTTGATTGGCATGATTATCCTGTTATTGTATGCTCACTTTTTCCACTAGAGGCCTGCTGTAAATTGAATTGTGTCCTTAAAGAGAAATGATGCAATCCTAACCCACAGTACCTATACCTATGAACTTACTTGGAAATACAGTCTTAACAGATGTTATTTGTTAAGGTGAAATTATACTTGAGTAAGTGGGCTCCCAATTCAATATGATAAGTGTCATTATAAAAGCTGGACACAGAAACAAGCTCACAGGGAGAACACCATGCAAAGATTGGAATTATGCTACCACAAACCAAGAAATGAACAGAAGCTAAAAGAGGCCTGGAAAATATCCTTCCCAAGTGCCTTTAGAGGGAGCATGGCACTGCTGACACCTTGATCTTGGATTTCTAGTCTCCAGAACTGAGACAATACTTTCTATAGGCTAAGCCCCTATGTTTGTGCCACTTTGCTATGGCACTCCTAGCAAACTAATCGAGTGTCTTAGATTGTTTAGCTTTTTATTATTTTTTCCCCTTTATGTTCCTCAGACTAAATTTCCATATATTTTCATATTATATGATTATATTATTGTTAATGATTTTAGGTTAATTTCAATGTATTCAGAGAACATACTCTAAATAACTCTATGTAAATTTTTTTGAAATTTTTCTGTCCCCAAATACTCAATTTTGATAAATATTCTATTTGTATTTATAAAAAATGTATATCTACAGTGGTTAGAGTGTTATATATGTCAATAACATCAAATTTTCAATTATATTGATATTATTCTATAAATATATCTTTTCAAACTTTTGTCTTCATGTTTTATAACTTAGTGATGTATGTTAATGTGTTCAGGATTATGGATTTGCCTCCTTTTCATTTTGCTTCTGAAATGTTTTTCTTTTTATTTTCTCATTTTTGCATTGCTCACATACAAATTGTTCATATTACTACTTCAGTTATATTTTGAAAGTAATTATGTTTCTTTTAAGGTCATTTTATGCTTCTTTCTTTAAAAGCTACTCACACAAATATGAATACAGAAATCTTGCTTCCTTTTAGTTAGTGTTTGCATTGCATATCTTTTTCTATTCATTTACTTTTACTATACCTTTTGATTAATCTGTTAATTTGTTTGCTATCAAGTTTTACTAATTTTGTCTTTTAATCAGAAGTTTTAGTTCACTTAAAGCTAACATAGTCACTGATATATTTGCTTTGAAATTTACCATTTTAAAATGCTTTTTCACTTGTTAGACCGGAGCCCTTCCCAGCTACATAAGCCCACCTTCATTATTTATCACATAGCTCCTTCTGTCTTCAAACTGACACTGATATATCAGTCCTTTTCATTCTTCAAATTGCTCTGACTTCATCTTCTGCCACAGCTCTTCTGCCTCCAGTTAAAGAAAGTTTTCTGCTGTTAAGGCCTCGTGTCATTAGGTTAACACAATGAAGATAGCACAAGAGAATCTCTCTATTTTAAGGTAACTGATTGATTAATTATAGCCGCAAAGTCTCTTTATCATGTAATGTAACACATTTATAGGTTCTAGGGACATCTTTGTGGGGCCATTCATCCTACGTCCTACAACAATACTGAAAAGAGTGGACAGTGGAAGCCATAAAATTGCATAGCTCAGATCTCCTGTAGTAGGAAACATTATTAACTGATAGTCCCAACAACTGTCCTTCTGAATATACCCCAAATTTACATTGTATCAAGGCTTTCTGCATGCTCCTATGATCTGAGGAATGTGAGAATCTTTTAATGAGGAAATATGTTTCAGAACGTGTTGGCTTAGCCCTAACTTTCTGAGAACCATGCAGAAATCTGAGTCTACTCAATTCTCATTTCTTTATCTTGTGATTCATAAACCTGAGTTGTTGTGTGTTAAGTATCACTGTCTTCTCTAAAGGTCTCCATTTTGTCCTTCAGGGGTGTTTAGCCCTAATAAATCTCTGACATGTGTAGTTTCATCTTGGTATTTGTTTCCCAAGTAATTTAAATGAACACTCCACTTCTGATTTAGCCTTAGATCTGCTTTTAAAATATTAAATGTTAACCATCTCTCTGTTTGCTGAAGTTTTTCCAATCACCACTTAGTTTGAGGATGCACACATTTTAATAGATCCCTCAAGATGGACTCATGTGTACAAAATTCCCTGAGCTCACGTATGATTAAAGCTGTTTATAACATTAATACTTGAAGGATATCTTGAGTGTCTTGAGTAGATAGAAAAGCTTTGTTTCTCACTTTTTCTCTGTGAGACATTTTAAATTTTCTGCTTCATTGATTTCTTACTTTGAATGGGGTTTAGCAATGTCTAGTAAGTTTTGTGCCATTCTAATTCTGTAGTGTTTTTTATCCTTTTTTTTTTTTTTTTTTTTTTTTTTGCCTGGAGACCATGAGGATTTTTTCCCCTTTATCATTAAAGCCTTCCTTCCTTCCTTCCTTTCTTCCTTCCTTCCTTCCTTCCTTCCTTCCTTCCTTCCTTCCTTCCTTCCTTCTTTCCTTCCTTCCTTCCCTTCCTTCCTTCCTTCCTTCCTTCCCTTCCTTCCTTCCTTCCTTCCCTTCCTTCCTTCCTTCCCTTCCTTCCTTCCTTCCTTCCCTTCCTTCCTTCCTTCCTTCCCTTCCTTCCTTCCTTCCTTCCCTTCCTTCCTTCCTTCCTTCCCTTCCTTCCTTCCTTCCTTCCCTTTCTTCCTTCCTTCCTTCCTTCCTTCCTTCCTTCCCTTCCTTCCTTCCTTCCCTTCCTTCCTTCCTTCCCTTCCTTCCCTTTCTTCCTTCCTTCCTTCCTTCCTTCCTTCCTTCCTTCCTTCCTTCCTTCCTTCCCTTCCTTCCTTCCTTCCTTCCTTCCTTCCCTTCCTTCCTTCCTTCCCTTTCTTCCTTCCTTCCTTCCTTCCTTCCTTCCTTCCTTCCTTCCTTCCTTCCTTCCTTCCTTCCTTCCTTCCTTCCTTCCTTCCTTCCTTCCTTCCCTTTCTTCCTTTTTGTCTCTCTCTCCCTCCCTCCCTCTCTCTTTCTTTTTTTCTATAGCAAGGTGGTAAGTGAGAGGCGGTGCATACTTGAATTTGTTTATTTTCTTTCATAAAGGAGATCTTAAATTTCACTCTTCTTTCCTTATTTTTTCTTTCTCCTTCATTATGCAGTTTCCAGAGGCCATCTCTCCCTTGCTTTCAACCTTCTTTCCTCCAAAATTCTCTCTTTCCAAGACTGGCTCTTCATCTTACATGAACTTTTCAGTATCTTTCTCATATATAGTACTTTAATCTAACAGGAAAGGTGAATTTTCTCTTTCTGATGGTGGCTTTAGACTAATTTTAGACCTGCCATCAGCCTTTTTTTTTTTTTTTTTTTTTTTTTTTTTTTTTTTTTTTAATTTTCACACTGATATTCCCAGGCTGTTCTCGCTCTCCATGTTGACTCGCAGTGAAATGCAAGAGATAGCTCACTAATTGGGTGTTTAATTTATATTCTTTCTTCCAGATAATCTGTTTTTTTTTCTTTTGTCTTTCTATGTATAAGGAGAGCACAA
Source organism: Macaca nemestrina (assembly GCF_043159975.1). Taxonomy (NCBI): domain Eukaryota; kingdom Metazoa; phylum Chordata; class Mammalia; order Primates; family Cercopithecidae; genus Macaca; species Macaca nemestrina. The sequence continues at coordinate 89,043,853 of NC_092130.1, read as the reverse complement.
GCATTATTTTTTCTTCTTTTTGTTTATTTATATGTCTATTTAAAGTATATTGGGATTTTTAGATATACCAGTTGTGGATATCTTGATGAACATTTATAGAAGAGTATTTCACAAACACTTCCCCCCGCATCACTCTTACCTCTACCAGCTACATAGTTTTCCTCTGTTTTATTCTTTCTTCATTTTTCTGTCTTTTCCCATAATTCTTCTTCAAATAGATTATTCTCTAAATATACCACACTAATTTCCCTATATTTCATACTTTCTTACACAGAAGATACTAATCGATTCACAGATTTGTTGTTTATATGCTCTTAAACTTAATAAAGACCATATTTATGTATAGCAAGGGCCATTACACTAAAGTTAACATCATGCTAGGGCAAAATTATATATTGTCCCATTAGTGTCATCTGTCTTGGAGAGGGCATGGAAAATGATTTTTACAATCTATTTTTTACCATTAAAAAATTAATATAAAATATCTGAAATGGAGTTAACAAGTGGAGATTATTTGTTCCAATTCCTTTTTATTTACGAAAAAATTAAGGCTCAAAGCTACCTCATTTTACTAACAAAATATTTGCACTATTGTTAACATGTATTACATTCACTTGTAGTATTATCCTCAATTTACATATATGAATATTGATACAACGACTTAAGTAATTTATCTAAAGTTATATCACTGGCCATTGGTGAATGAGAGAATCGAACCTACACAATCTGTCCCTGAATTCTGTGGTCTAAAGAATACGTAAAACTGCTTATCTTTAAATTTATATTCAAGTGATCTTTCTCTGGCTCTCTCATATCTCATCAGTAAAGTAGAAAAATAAAATAAAAGTAAAGCAACTTTTTTAATGGAATGTTGATTACATTTTTTGCCTTCTAACTAGGAACCATTTTTGAAAATAAAACTCTGGTGAGTTGCGTTCAGCCCAGGATCATATAAATGACAATTGCTGAAAGAGATCTTTAACTAGGGCTTTTATGTTACCTGGTGACTGGTAGTTCTCCCATCTAAAAAAATCATAATTTATTTTTTATTAATACAGGATTGGTTTGGTTTGGCTCACAGATCTTGGCCACTATGTCCTCTCGCGGTTACATGCATGCTTTCAGGCTGTTGCAATGGAGAGAATCAGAATTTACTCTCTTAGATGGGAAGAATCACTTTCTTATTAGAGTCCTAGATGAGAAGGACTCAACAATTGCTCCTGGCATTTTCATGTTTTCATGGAAGCTGTCTCTCCATCTCTTTATCCCAAATAGTAACAATAACAGTAACGGAGAAACTTGTTCAATCATTTCACATCTAATAATACATGAGGTTCACTTGAATCAATTGCCAGTTAATATTATACCAATTCACTATAAAATATACAAGAGGAAGAAACTACATTCATTAAAGAAAGCAGGATAACGATGAAGAACGTATGTTTTATATTTTGTGACTGAGAAAATTTTAATATTTATACATTAAAATAACAATCACTTAAGTAGTTCTTTAAATCATGAAATTATTGATACTCAATGTTTCGCAAAGGAATTTTGTATTCTTAAAAGTGTCTTCTTTGTTTAGAAGCTTAACATCAAAGAAGATGAATTACAAATCTTCTAAGCTCAAACATTTTTAGCATAAATTATGTCTTTTATTTTCCCTGATGAATCTAGAATTCCTACTAATAGCTGTAACTATTTTTCTATTTTTAAATTTAAACATTAAATAATCACTAATAACATTTTTGAATGCTTTAACAATAGTGTCAAAATAGTTAGGTCATATAATTTCAGTCAGAATCAAGGATGTGGACATTTTACTTATAACCTTATGTTGAGTTTCCATGAAATGTTTTTAAAATCTTGCCAAGAACTTAGAGACCACTGTTTAACTATTCTTAGACAGCCTAGAATTAGAGTAACACCACTGTTATAAACGAAATTTCATTTTTTTTTTTTGTTCTCATGACACCCTTTCTCCTTGAAAAACATTCAATATTTTTGGTAATTTTTTTCACCAAAGTAGTGGTTTAAGTACTTGCTTAATTTCAGTTGAAGTAAAATATCTAATTTCTAAAATTATTTCCTTTGGTGTTTTTAATGTCTCTGAATTCAAATGAACAAGATTTAAAAATCTTATTATGGCTCAAAATAGACGGCAAAACATATGAGCAAAATGAAAGTATGAAGGATTTTACATCCTGAGGCCAGTGGCTTATCTACTGGAGCACGTTGGGTCCCTGGTGTGGCACAAAAACACTCAATTTCACTCTTGCTTCAAGAAGAAATACCACTGTGTAAATGTTGCATGTAGCAATTTGATCATTTACAATTGAGGGGCCACTTTAAACTAGAGTAATACACTCAAGAGAGTTATGGCGACCACCAAAAAAAAAATCATTATAGGTTTGTACAGTAGTTTCAGGTACCAGAGGGAACAACTTCTTCACAGAGAATGCCTTAAAATGAAGTAGCATGTGCCACAAAGAACAAAACGTCTCCTTAGAATGAACAAGGAAGTTGGTTTACTAAAAGGTGCAGTCAATTTCCTCCAAAAATATTGTGGCTAACTGATCTTATTTCACTTCCAACCCTAAATCATCTCTACTTTGACGTGCAGTGACCTTGTTTGAGGAATTTCAGTAATTTTAAAATGAAACATTTTATTCATTAGGCTAAGTCATATTCTATTTTAAAAAGATATGATGACACAACAAACAAAATACATAGTTTTACTGAAAACCATATTATAGGCTAGTCCAGCAATTCAGGAACATTTCCAACTTTGTAAATTTTTGTGATAGTTGAGTCAGACCAAAGGAGATAACAGAAGAACTTGAGAAACTCTAGCTCCAGCATCTTGAAATGAATGACAAGATATGGAAACCTATAGCCAAAGGTAAAGAAGAATAAGTGAGAATATTACTGGGAGTTAGAGTGGTAATCAGGTATTAATAGCAAGTATTTCTGGAGGTTGTCAAACAGTAGGCAAATAACCATAATATACCAGATGCAATAAATTATAAATCTAATATCTAGACCACATCAGGAAATTCTGGTTTTGATTGTGTGCAGGTATTTCTTCATTTGCTGAATAGATTTGTGAAACAGAATTTTCTGCAAATAAACTTTAGAGTGGTGTTTTAAGGTAGTGAAGAAGATGTAAGATTTGGAATCAGACAGATTTGGGTATTAATTCCAATGACTGCTCCTGAAGGCTGTGTTAATTTGGAGACATTATTCACTTACAAAACCTCAGGTCTTCTCTCTCTAAAAATGGAGCAGTGTCAAATAAAAACTACACATGAAGTACCTACGAATCAGCCCTAAAACATAAGACTTGGTTAAATGCAAGTTTTTTTTCTCTTTCTCTCTCTTCCTCTTTTTTCTTTCCTTCTTCCTGTATAAATTCCAGTCTCTTGTCAATAGGTAAATAAAAGTAGAAACATGTGTTTTGGGGAAATTCCTTCAGTAAATGAACTTATTAAAATGACAGTATCAGAGAGGCACTGAATATTCTGGACCTCTACCTCTTTCCTTACTAGACTATTTCAAATTTCCCTTTGCTGTCACAGGGAGTTCTCAACATTTAATGATTCCCATATCACAATTTCTCACCTCTATTGGTCTGTCTATGAGAATGTTGCATTGCAAAATTCTCTGAGACTGTATTCAAACTTACTAGAAAAAGGTGTCATGGTTGACTATAATGTTCCATACATTCTCGAGTAGATCATTTTCCCTCTCTGAAATTGGGGTGTGTCTTGCAATCAATGGCATGTCACAGTCTAGTTGGCAACAGTATTTTTCTGTTTTTAAATTGAACATAAAATAATGGTGTGCCTCATGATTGATGACATCTTAGAGTTAAAGAAACATGGTAGCAGTGTCTGCCATAGGCACAGAAGAGACAATGTAGGCCCGCCATCTTAGACTTAGTAAGTTTTAATAACCTTAAAATTTATATTGTGTAAAATTAGTTGAGTCACTGTTTTATCAAGAGCTATTTTGTAATTCTCTAAAACAAGATTAGTTAGCATCAGATATACTTATATGCATATAAAAGTAAAGAGATATAAATGCATTTTCTACTTTTTTATGACTCTAAGTTTATTAATGGTATGTGAAAACTATCTATATTCATTCAGTATTTGAACAAAACCTTACTCAGGTTTTCAAAATATTTGCAGAGACAATGCATTTACTGTAGAGAAATGTGTTGTTTTTTACCTATATATACTTTTTATATAATATTTTATTACCTACAGATGACTACAACATACATTCATAATGTATACTCCAGAAAAAAAATATGTTAAGGTGTTAAATGTGGTCATGTTAAATTAAAATAAATTTAATGAAATAAAATTATTTTTTTTTAAAGAATCATAAAACCATGGCCAGAGTTCTGTGGTATATCCCTGTAGTTATATATTCTTATTGGTAAATATAATTATGATTTTAGATAATTATTTACATTTCTTTATAAATTGTATACCTCTAACTATATGGTTCATTAATTCTAAGACATTGATTCTAAACTTTTAACCTCTCCAAGAGAGAATCTTGTCTTATAGTCCATGATATAATTATAATTGGTAGAGGTTTTTTTACTTAATGGCAGCAAAATGAATTGTACACTTTACAATCAATGGAATCTTAGATTAAACAAGTGGAATAGAAAGAGACATATAAAGAGAGCTAAAAGAGATCAGTTTTGTACATAGATACTTATTAACCTACTCTTTTTTCCCTCATGACATAAATTATTATTCTGGAAAATATATACATATTTTTTTTTCTTTCTTTCTTTTTTTTTTTTTTTTTAAACGGAGTCGCTCTGTCGCCCAGGCTGGAGTGCAGTGGAGTGCAGTGGCCCGATCTCAGCTCACTGCAAACTCCGCCTCCCGGGTTCACGCCATTCTCCTGTCTCAGCCTCCCGAGTAGCTGGGACTACAGGCACCCACCACCTCGCCTGGCTAGTTTTTTGTATTTTTTTAGTAGGGACGGGGTTTCACCGTGTTAGCCAGGATGGTCTCGATCTCCTGACCTCGTGATCCGCCCGTCTCGGCCTCCCAAAGTGCTGCCATTACAGGCTTGAGCCACCGTGCCTGGCCGCAGGAAAATATATTATAAACCAATAATTACCTTTAAGAGAAGCTAACTTGAAATCTCTTCTAAATGTACAAAGAACTCAGTATTTTGAAGACATTCTTTTAATTTCCAAAGTATTATAGGGTCTTAATATTTTGGAGTGGAGTAAAATTGTATAGTAAAAGAATATAAATGGTGACCATAGCCTGGATTATAAATTTATTGATTATTAACATTATTTTCTTTGCAAAGAACCTGAGTTTGTGCTCAGAGGTTAATTAATTATTTTCTGGTGATAGAAAGTTATTTTTATTTGGAGAAAATATATTACATAAATAACATTATTTTAATCTTTATGCATTCCATATTTGATTTAATTGAAAATGAATTCATGAAACATATTTAAAATATACTAAAATATATACCATTCTAAACTAAAAGTAAAAATGCATTAACCAAAATGTTGTCATCTTTGATCTGGTATAAATCACTAATTTGAGACTAGTTTAAATTATTAAACAAGTATGTATATAAAGATATAACTAAGTGAATATCCTTTTCTATTAATACTGGAAAAGTTAAAAAGATTTTAAACATTTCCAGCTATGATGGTTTGAGTAAATACATAACAATTCATTCATATAATAAACAGTATGCTTGCTATTAAAAGTCAGATTGCTAAAACAAACAAACATGAAAAAGAGTCAATGTCTGTGAAACAATGTTACTAAAATGATTACAAATTTACTCATATATTGGGAAACACAAATGCTTATTACATTTCCAATATAAAAATGTGTATAATTCTGATTTTTCTATAGTGAACATACTCAGTTTTGTATATTTAAAAGATAAGAAAAACAAGACAGAATATACCAAGAGTCAATAAAACTTAATGATAAGAGCAGCTAGGAAATGTGAACAAAAACTTAAAGACAAACCATTTTGTCTTTCTATGTGTATTCTTACCTAGTTTATGTAAAGGAAGCATAAGTGCATCATTTAACTGATGATTATTTGAGTGTTTAACTTTAGGCAGGTAAAGGTATGTTGGAACCAGCACACATACAGAAATAGCTCTCTCGCATGTAGACATTGCTTGCACAAACTGTAGAACTTATACAATCAGTACCACTCTCTCTCTCTCTCTTTTTTTCTTAAATAATGACTGTAAGTTTAGATCCTTCCTTTGCTCATATTGAAAGTCATTCACAAAAGAAGTTTTCAGATTGTACGGTTAGTATTTGAACTGGCAGCAGTGACCTGATCTGAGAGCACAGTCTTTCTCACAAGCTTTGATGTGCTGTCAGGACAAATCCTGGGCTTCTTGGCATCAGGTTTTAATTTGCTATCATGAAAATGAATTGCATATCCAGTACTAGGGCAGATAGTTTCTGTCTATTACTGATCTTGGGAAGTAGTTGGAGGTGCTGCTTAAGTCAAATGATCAGAAAAAAAAAAAAAAAGATAATTTGTCAGTTTCATTATGTGTCTAGTAATTTGTCTCATTCATAGTAAGTATTTAGGACATTTTTGATTGGGTGTCAGGCATGCATTACCTCTGACAGTAGAATCTGTTGCCACGTGTACTCTGGGAGAGCACTGGTTAACAGCATATGGGAACTATCTCTCACTGCTTATAAAAATATTCAACAGTCCTACAGTTTTAGAGACTATTAGAAATAAAGTACTGAGATCAAAATAAAGAGAATTTGCACTTCTTACAATACTCAATTCACAAATGTCTTACACTCGATGTGTCTGTTTTGTGTGTGTTTGTAAAATTGTTAATGAGTGCCATGATATTTTTAAAGTAATAAGAAACCTTAGAAATTGTAATTCAAAGTGGTTTTTTCCTGAACAGCATTGCAAAGCCCTGTTTTAGGAAAAATTAAGAGCATATGTTACAGAATTCAGCCCTAATTTGCAATGAATTGCTTCAGTAAAAGCATTTATATCAGTACTGTTAATCTTAATGGTTACAAGTGACCCATGTTTTAATAATCCAGAACATCAGTTGAGTACAAAATCTCTTTTTTCTAATTAAGAATGTTTGACCACAAGAGGGAGTTCCTTGCCAACTGTTTACTTAGCCTCACCGGATATGATGGGCCAGAATTTACAAAGAAAAATACCTTCAAATACATTTAGTTTTCTCAGTGCTTTTAGATTGAGAAAATGATGGCAATCTATTTAAATTTAGGTCTTCATGAATTTTCAGAATGAAATATAATTTGCACTATGAAATTCTTAGGTTAGCATACCAATCATTTTTTAGGAATGAAATGATGTGCCACGTTTTTGAAAGAGGTTTCAAAATTTGCACCTGCAAATTTTCAGTGCACCAGTTTGTGAACAAAACCCACACTGACATACCAAAGACCCTTTGAGGCCATAGATTGTGCCACCATACACCAACTTACTTAATTAGCATAAGTAAAGATAGCTTCGTCTGTATAAACTGACACACATATTTTTGCTGAATGTGGTATCATCAGTGAACACAGTATAGGATTTGGAATGTGACTTTGAAGGTACAAAATTCAATTAGCATGTTTGAAGAAAAAAAAGTTAATCCTTTAACTAGTGGACTCCTTGGCATACAAATTAAGGCTATTTTCCTCATGATTAGGTACATAATATACCCAATATCTCAATCATATATTAGAAAGCTTAAAATATGTCCTACCTCATAATGATTTGCCTTAAAATTACATGTAATCCAGAGCATCCGAGGAAAGTGTGTACTGACACAATTTTGAAAAAGTATCAGCATACTTAGGAAATACTTTATGCGATATTCTGTGTGTGTTTCTTTTTAATTAAAGGAAAAAAAGTAGGATTGTTTTAAAACTTGCATGTGATTCCCCCAAGAATTTGATTTCTGTTGTGGTTATTCCTAAAGTTTTACACCATAGCCTCCTGAAGTGACACTCAACAGTATCTTCCTCACCTTAAGATGAGAGCAAGAATTCTCCATAGCAAAGCACAGGGGCATTTAGAGATGGGCACTCCAGCCACACATATTGAGATAATTAATAAGTGTAACAGTAGTAAATGCAGTAATTTTGGCAAAACTTATTTGGAGAAAATGACTGCATCTCACATGTGTGGCACTGGCTATAAATATAGGATATAGGAGAAGAAAATACCAGTAATTCTTTCCACTGTTCCCTCCCACCCCCTATGGTTCTTAGGATTGTATTATTTTAAACCATTTTTGACACATTTTGCCACATAAAGTCATGCATTTTTAAGAGCTGATCTCTTTACAGTAACTTAAACTGACAAGTAAGGAAAGCAGAATTCTTTGGTGACCCCTGTAGTTCTGCAGCTCACTGAAAGGATTCTCCCCCACCTGTTTCTAAGACAGACACAGTGAGGAATACAAGGACAGCACGTGCTTACATATATTCAACAATAAGAATTCAAATATAATAAAATACGGGGCATGTCACAAGACACTGTGAAAACACATGCACTAAATTATAGACAGAAATAAGTTTGAAATAAATATCCTTTGTTGGTGTAAAGTTGAGAAATGATAAATCATTCCTTTTAGCCTGCAACCAAAGTCAAGCTGACAATAACGTGGAGAAATGAATAATCTATCTTATTTTTTTCAGTAAGTTGTTGCAGGTGTACTATGCAATCTTGTATGGAGTAGGAACGTGGTTAATTTTCCTTCCTTTCTTACCTCCTCTCTCTCTTTCTTTCTCTCAGATGCACACACACACGCGCGCGTGCACACACACACACAGAAGCCATACATGTACTTTCTTTGGGGTTAGCTATATTGAGATTCTCAAAGGTTGTATTAAAAATATGCCTAACACTAAGCCTTAGTGAAAACATCTGGAAGTTTTGGTCTCCATGATGTGAAAGATCCAGATGTTTGGAAATATGCTGACTGATTTGTATATGTGTGTGTGAGCACGTGAGTGTGTGTGCATATATATATGCTTATGTGTGTGTATAATCCTTTGCTTCACTGGTGTCATGAAGACAAAACCTTGAACTCCACATATTATGAAGCATAGCGATTTCCAAAATCCACCTTATAAACTCATAGCATACATTATTAACATTTTATTTTAGCAAATCTCTCACACTATCAATGCATGGATATTTGAAATTGAAATAAGACATCATGCTAATTATCTGCAAAGGAGATTAAATAGCAAGTCCAACTCTTTAACAGAGTTGGCCATAAAGAACCAGAGACGCTCAGAGTAACTTGCTCATAGGGACATTTCCAACTCTTTAAAAGTCGGGACAAAACTCCCAGGCTTAACTTCCCAATCCAGGAATACTGTTTTCATGTCATAGCAAGTAGCATCCATACATGATAGGAAAAAACTGAAAGGGAAAAGAATTGTAGCCTTAACAGTTACACTAAGAAATTCATGTTTATATGAACTTTAAAAAGGGATCATGTATTTTGTTATTTTTAGTAATGTCTTGGCATTTTATTTGACTGATACATTTTAAATATTATTGGTGCTATTAATGCTTTTGTTATTATGATTATGACATTAATAAATTATAATTTCACAAAACCAATTTACATGCAAATATAGTAAGCAAATTTTATCCATCAGTATAAATCACCAAATAAGAAGAGTATACAACTTCCTAGCAGTGTGTTCCAAGTCAGGTAAGATGAGTGAGTTTTTAGTTGCAAAATGACTTTGATAAATTCTAATAAGCCATTCAAAAAATGTAGCTTAAAATATGCCAAAATATCCACATGTTGCCACTGGACTGAGGGCTTCAGTTAATACTGCAAAAAGCTATCTTTAATAGCTATTGGTTGCTCAGCAGGATGAGCAAGGCTGGGATTAGAGATAATGATACTTGTTGGAACCGCAGGGAGGCAGAGGAGAAAGCGATCGGCCTCCCTTGGCTTTGTAAAAGCATATTGAAAAGAAACTTATATTCAGGAGAACATGATACTAGGCAGTGATACATCTGATAATCTAAATATTTCTTTTTTTTATTTTAAGTTGATCTGTGACAGCTATTTCACATTTAAATATAGTATTGAAATTCTTAGATGTCAGAAAACACATGGTGAAATCTTTCTTGTATTAGCCCTTCCTTTTTGCATTCCACTGTCTCCATTCTATTTCAAACCTTGTCATCTTAGTGAATATCAGTTTATTGATATTCTTTCCTTCACGATTGTCCTACACACAGTGCCTCTCCAAACTTTCTAGTGGGCTGCTGTGATTGTGTTACTTCCTTATTCTGAAACTTGCTCTTTCATATTCAGTACAAAACAAATTTCGTGTAATAACATTTTTTTTTTTTTTTTTTTTGAGACGAAGTCTTGCTCTGTCGCCGAGACTGGAGTGCAGTGGCCGGATCTCGGCTCACTGCAAGCTCCGCCTCCCGGGTTCACGCCATTCTCCTGCCTCAGCCTCCCGAGTAGCTGGGACTACAGGCACCCGCCACCTCGCCCGGCTATTTTTTTTTTTTTTTTTTTTTTTGTATTTTTTACTAGAGACGGGGTTTCACCGGGTTAGCCAGGATGGTCTCGATCTCCTGACCTCGTGATCCGCCCGTCTCGGCCTCCCAAAGTGCTGGGATTACAGGCTTGGGCCACCGCGCCCGGCCGTAATAACATTTAAAGTTTCCTCCTAGAAGATATCAACTTGTTTTATTGTTGTTCTTGTTGTTTTTAATAAACAGTGTTCCCGTGTGAAACATCCCTTGAACTACTGTGTCCTTTCAGACATACCACGGATTCCCTCAGTCAGGAAAGTCTACCCTTGGTCTATTGAAATCTGGCTACATTTTAAGGCCCAGACCAGTTAAGATGTACCCTATAAGTCTTTCTTCGTCTCTTTATGAATAGATCCCTTACTGCTCATCTCTTGATAGCAGTCAATTTTTACCACTAACAACAACACATATGCTGAAATTATAGTTATTTGTTTATAGGTGCTATTGCCCCATCACATTTCACTCCCCTCTATGGCATAGATCATGTCATATCCAACTCTATCTTGCAAGACTGTCTGTTTGCTACATAATAGGCTCTACATAAGTTATTTGAGAATTGATGAATTAATTGAAATTTTAAAAAGTAGTAGATTGCATGAACATGAATATTAGCAAAAATAACTAAAATATGCCAAAATACTCACCTGCTGTCACTGGACTGAGGGTTTCAGTTAATATTGCAAAAAGCTATCTTTAATAGTTATTAGATGCTATTAAATAGCTATTTTTAGGATTTAAAGCCATTTAAATTCAGAACTTTTAGTGACTTACTGTGCCGGCGGCCTTCTGTTTGTCCCTCCAAAGGCCAAAGAAGAAGAAATTACGAGAAGATTGCATCAGTGAGCAAATGAATGTGCCTTCTCTCAGAGATTACCTTGGGATAGTTTCTTTTGACCAAAGGTCCTAGCTCCTTTCAGGAGGGCTCCTCCCAAGCTCTCTCTCTCCATATTCTGATAACTGCCTCTTCCTCTTGCCCTTCAGGCTAAGGTGTGCTATTTAAGCCCCTCGGTCACTGCTCCCAAGAGGCCGCTGTATTTCTTGCAGCATTTCTCTATCCAACTCATGCCATTATAATTAGTCCCTTTGGTAAACTCTGTTCCAATTTTTTCTATCTGAGGGTGTCATCTATTTTCTGACAGGAGCCTGACTGAAACATCTACAAATGTGTATGGATTTGTGGTGCACATACTTTGTGTATCTATAAAATGACAATTGTCAACAACTGTGGGAATTACTAAAACGAACAAATGTCTTTTTCCTTAGAGTATTATAGAAACAATCTTAATTAATTTAATCACCAATAATTCTATTCAATGAGTGAGCATTAACTTCGGTTCTCCTTTTAGCCATTACTATACAACAGAGAACATAGATAGATAGATAGATAGATAGATAGATAGATAGATAGATAGATAGATAAATAGATAGATAGACAGGCACATATATATACAACATGTTTTCCTAAGTCCTTCTTTTCAGAATATAAAGTTATTGAAAGTGTTCAAGACCTATGCACAGACAACATCTCTTGCCAGCTAATGTCTACATAAAGTCAATATGCCAGTTATTCTAATTGATAATTGTGAGTCATAATTACATCTTTGATTTTTAAAAGAAATCCTATGATAGCACTTAAACTGCTTGCCAACCTTTCCGAATGCTGAAGTAATTTGTTATTCTTATAGGTAGGCAAAACTTAAAGTTTTTCTTAAATATGTATGTACTACCTCATGTCTGTTAGATTCTAAAGAGACCCTGTATTAATACACAGATGTAGTTTATTAAAAGCCTGGATGATAAAACCATTAATAAAATAGCTACTTAAAATAATATTTTTTGGAAGTTTGTCAAGAAGTAAAATTGACAAATTATTTAATATTGGTCTCCTGGTGGGAGACTATGCAAAATCAACAAACAGAAAATGTGAAAATAAAGACAGTTTTCTATGTTAAGCTTAAAAAAACACATCCTTACACAGTCTATTCTAAAGAATTGTATTTTGGAAGGAAACATCATTTTTTTTGTTAGTGTTCTTAAATGCTTTTCTCCAGATAAAATACGACTGTACCAATTTGAATCCAATTTTGTAATTAAAAATTGCTCCCCCTCTGTGAACTTGTAGTAATGTTTCATCCAAAAGCAGATTATTACAACCAAATTACAAACCCCTAAAAAGAAGGGGGGCATTATAAATGGAAACACCCACACAACCTTAAGTACAATATAGCAGTGCAAACAGCATTGCTCTAATGACAGTAATCCTGCTTGCCTTAGCTGTATTCATGCAAATGACAATTTAGTACAGATGTGGCACACATTTGCATGGTTAATGGCATCATTTTTTGTCCTTTTCTACTCCTCTATATTATGATCAGCTGTTATGCTTAACATTACAAATTCTATGTGCTGTTCCTAACATTAGTAGAAACATAAGGCTGGTAGTTTCCTTGTCAGTGATTTAACTGAAACATGCATATGCACAAAAAAGCAGGAGGTGTAGGACGGGTGGGGTGGGGAGAGGTGGTTAGTGCCTGGCTGAGGCTTTCTCTTTTTAAGACATTCCCTTTCAAGGATGACTCTGGAACAGAAACAATTTTTAATATATGAAAAACCTCAATAGTTTTCCTGTTTCAGCAACATATTCAGAATATTTCACATGTGAGTGCAACTCAGAGTTCCTACCTGATTTATGTATACATCTCTCGCCATTCCATTATAAGTGGTGCATCCCAATTCATGGAAAGAACATGTTCGTTCTTTGGAAGATTTGATGACAATGAATATGCAAAATATTGACAGGTCAGTTTAAGAAGGTAACGAATCCACATGAAACAAATTACTCTTGTTATTAACATTTCCTAATGCTAAAATTGCCAGTATAAAACCGTGGGCACCATATTAAGAAGCAGATTCATCCCTTGGCAAGAAAAGTGGGAAGTAATCTAGTGTTTCGATGTGCTTGAGAAATATATTGTGTACAGACAAAGAGAGAGTTAAGCCTTATTCCATGGTGAAACAAAATAACATGACATTTTTTAAACATGACATTGTAATAAAATTCATTGATTTTAATAAATTGTAGGTGATTCTTTTACTTTCTTATTTTTAAATCTGGAGAGAACATTTCAAATGTTTTATTTTTCTTATGACTTCTAAATTTGAGAATTTTACCAGTTATCAAACCTAACACCAAACCAAAGTAGCCTTTATTCTTAGTTCAACGTTTTCTTGTGTTTCTCCATTCTCTTTTTCTTCATTTGCTTTTTTTACTCTCCATAAAACTCCACTCCAACACACAGTCTGTCATCTATCATCTCCTACAGCCTAAAGATGTTTCCTTTAAAGTGCATTTTCTTACATGGTAGACGCCATTTATTATTCTTGCATTTTACAAAGTGACCCATTATTCATGTATAACTTCTCAAATATATGTGTATATATATAAATTATATATATAATTTTTAGGTTCTTTTTTTAAGCTAATCTATGAATTGCTACATCTAAGCATCGAGATTCCTTGCCTAATTTCTTTGCCTGAATTTTGATTCAAAACTAGGTCCAGCTCTACTAGTAAGACAGTGGTATAATGTCTGATGTATTGAAGGCCATTATAAAGCTCATAAGTTATGTAAACAACCTCAACAAAATATCATACATGTATTTAAGTATATTCCAATGTGTCAGGCTTTGTTGCTATACAAAGGAATTTTACTATATCTTAGAGAGGTTTATAAATATGGTAATAACATAATGAAATTAGTATTTTAGGAAGAACATCATAGCAATAAGGTTTGGGATGAGGAAGTAGAAAGACAGATGGAACTTTACCAAAGCTATGATGATAAGGCAAGCAACTCATATTCAGGGTTATAGATATGGAAATTTTTGTGCAAATGGAAAAAGGGGAATGGATTCTTGAGATGCTAAGAGAATATAATTAAAGGAATCAGAGAGATTTAAAATATAATATGAAAGATGAATTATTTTTGATGTTGGGGTTTCTAACTCAAGTATGTGCATAAATATACTCAATAATCAACATGTGGGATGTGAGACAGGTAAACAATTACAGAAAAAAAAAATGTGGAAATACAAGCCTCAAACCAGGAGTATCACTGAGACAAGTAATAAAGTTTGAGTCAAAACGTCAACATAAAGGCTCAAAGAGAATAAAGGGGATGATCTAGGGAGATAGAATACAGTTAAAAGAGGGCGTAAGAACATCAAGTTTGATCAAATGTGAGGAGATGGAGTGCAAAAAAAGACGACCTGAAGAAGGAAACCTGAAATATAGCAAGAAAATAAAAGAATTGTGGAGAAAGCCTGATGTAGTTAGGTTGACATCTCTTGTTTTTGCAAGCAGCCTCTGGTAATGTCATAAAAATTTCCCTTCCTTCGGTCCTTCCTTCTTTCCTTCCTTCCTTCCCTCCCTCCCTCTGTTCTCCCCTCCCTCCCTCCCTCCCTCCCTCCCTCCCTCCCTCCCTCCCTCCCTCCCTCCCTCCCTCCCTCCCTTCCTTCCTTCCTTCCTTCCTTCCTTCCTTCCTTCCTTCCTTCCTTCCTTCCTTCCTTTTTTGCTAGTTTGAGTCAGTTTGCAATAGAAAGATAAACCTGATTAGTACTTTGAGACCTGAATGGTACACTTTAAAAAGAAGGTTTGATTCCCTGTGCCAAATGCTCAGGAAGATTAAATTTAATAAGATCTAGGTTTAAACTACTGAGATTTGTTACTATACAAATACTCATGTCACTTGTAATTTGAAAGAATCATTTTATCATTAAGGAGACTTGGCAGGGGGGTTCAAATGGAATTAGTTTGTGTTATGTTTTAATGTAAATAGAAAAATTAAATAATTAAAC
Source organism: Macaca nemestrina (assembly GCF_043159975.1). Classification (NCBI taxonomy): domain Eukaryota; kingdom Metazoa; phylum Chordata; class Mammalia; order Primates; family Cercopithecidae; genus Macaca; species Macaca nemestrina. The sequence continues at coordinate 89,028,391 of NC_092130.1, read as the reverse complement.
ACAATGTACTTTGTCCATATCTTTGGTGAATATTAGAGCAAAAATCAAATTTTAAGGAAAATAAAATGCTTTATGTAGCTGAGTTGTACATAATCAAATTTACTCTTTTATATTTAAAAATTAATTAATATTTGGGCTAAATTACAACAAATATTTAAAAGGAATAATACTTTCTATATATATGAAGGCTTGAAGGTTGCAAAATGAATTTCTGATGTTATCCAATTTCATCACATTTTTAACGAATAAATATGTCAGATGAGCAAAAAGATTAACTGTTTCATTTCCATTTTAAAAGTGAGAAAAGGGAGAGCTCAGGAACTCAGTGATTTTTTTTACATGACCATAATATAGTAGGCCAATATTCTATCATTTCCCCTTCATACAACATAAAGAACATGCTTTACTTCCAAATATCTATTTGTTATGGTTATTAAGCATGCAAATATTTGAAAAAGTAGGCCTATTACCTACCAAGTGTCAAATATTTAGATATTTAGAAGAGTACGGATTTTAGCTTGTATTTTTCTCATATCTGTGGATAGTTAACAATATTCAGGCTACATATTAAATGTAATTTTTTTTCCCATTTAGTTTTCAGTGTTTATACAATTGTTTCACTTTGGGAAACATACTAACTTCCACATAAGCACAGGTAAATTAGAAGAAAAGTTACTTTTATCTCAATAAAGCAAAATATTCCCAATTAGAGTGACTTTTATGCTGACTTTATTTAAGATTTAAGGTTTATGATAGTTCTATTTTTAATTTTTGAAGAACTTTCATTCTACTTTTCATAGTTGATATGGTTTGTCTCTGTGTCCCCACGCAAATCTCATCTTGAACTGTAACCCCCCATGTCAAGGAAGAAACCTGGTGGGAGGTGAACAGTTTCCTCATGCCAGTCTGGTGGTTGTGAGTGAGCTCTCATAAGAGTTGACAGTTTTAAAGTGTGGCACTTATTGCTTTTTGTTTCTCTCTCTCTCTCTCTCTACCGCCACATTGTGAAGAAAATACTTGCTTTTCTTTTTCTTTCCTTCCTGATGGTAAGTTTCCTGAGGCATCTCCAGCCACGTAGAACTGTGAGTCAATTAAACCTCTTTCTAAAACATAAATTATACAGTCTCAGGTAGTATGTTTACAGCAGTGTGAAAACAGACTAATACGGAGAATTGGTACTGAGAGTGGGGCGCTGCTCTAAAGATAACCTAACAATGTGGAAGTGACTTTGGAACTGGGTGATAGTTCAAAGTCTGTTGAAACAATTTGCAGGGCTCAGAAGAAGACAGACAGATGTGGTAAAGTTTGGAACTTCCTGGAGACTTGTTGAATGATTTTGAACAACATGTTGATAGTGATATGGACAATGAAGTCCAGGCTGAGGTGATCTCAGATGGAGATGCAGAACCAATTGGGAACTGGAGCAAAGGTCACTCTTGCTATGCTTTAGCAAAGAGACTGGTGGCATTTTCCCCCTGCCTAGAGGTCTGTGGAACTTTGAACTTGAGAGAGAGGATTTAGGGTATCTGGCAGAAGAAATTTCTAAGCCACAAAGTATTCAAGAGGTTGCCTGGATTTTCCTGAAAATGTACAGCTATATGTGTTCACAAAGAGATGATTTGAAATTGGAACTTATGTTTAAAAGGTAAGCATAGTATAAAAGTTTGAAAAATGTGCAGCTTGACTATGTAGTAGAAAAGAAAAACTGATTTTCTGGGGAGAAATTCATGCTGGCTGTAGAAATTTGCATAAGTAATGAGGAACCAAATATTAACTGCCAAGACAATGGGAAAATGTCTCCAGGGCATTTCAGAGATCTTCATGGCAGCCCCTCCCATTACAGGCCTTGAGACCTAGGAGGGAAAAATGGTTTCCTGGGTGGGACCCAGGGACCTAATTCTCTGTGCAGCCTCTGTACTTGATGCCCTGCATCCCAGCCGCTTCAGCTCCAGCCATGGCTAAAAGGGACCAAGGTACAAACACCTCAAGCCGTTGCATTAGAGGGTACAAAATCCAAGCCTTGGCAGCTTCCACATGGTGTTGGACCTGAGAGGGTGGACAGAAGACAAGTGTTGAACTTTGGGAACCTTCATCTAGATTTCAGAGGATGTAGGGAAACATATGGATGTCCAGGAAGAAGTCTGCAGCAGGGGCAGAGCCCTCGTGGAGAACCTCTACCAGAGCAATGCAGAGGGGAAATTTGGGGTTGGAGCCCCCACACAGAGTCCCCACTGGGGCATCGCCTAGTAGAGCTGTGAGAAGAGGGCCACCATCCTCCAGATCCCAGAATGGTAGATCTACTGACAGGCTGCACCATGCACCTAGAAAAGCTGCAAGCACTCAAGGCCAATCAGTGAAAGTAACTTTGAGGGCTGAACTCTTCAGATCCACAGGGGCAGAGCTGCTAAAGGCCGTGGGAGCCCAACCCTTGCATCAGCATGACCTGGATGTGAGACATGGTGTCCACAAAGATTTTGGAGCTTTAAGGTTTAATGACTGATTGGCTGGGTTTTGAAATTTTGTGGCCTGTGGCCCCTTTGTTTTGATCAATTTCTTCAATTTAGAATGGGAACGTTTACCCACTGCCTGTACCCACATTGTGTCTTGGAAATAATTAACTTGCTTTTGATTTTACAGGCTCATAGGTGGAAGGGAGTTGCCATGTCTCAGATGAGACTTTGGACTTGGACTTTTGGGTTAATGCTGAAATGAGTTAAGACTTTGGGGTACTGTTGGGAAGGCATGATTGGTTTTTAAATGTGAAAAAGACATGAAATTTGGGAAAGGCCAGAAGAGGAATGATATGATCTGGCTCTGTGTCTCCACCCAAATCTCATCTTGAATTGTAATCTTCATGTCAAGATCAGATGGTTTTGAAGTGTGGCACTTCCCATTGCTCACTGTCTCGCTCTCCTACAGCTTTGTGGTAACGGTACTTGCTTCTCCTTCTGCTTCCACCATGACTGCGTTTCCTGAGGCCTCTCCGGCCATGTGGAACTGTAAGTCAATTAAACCTCCTTTGTTTATAAATTACCCAGTCTCAGGTGGTATCATTATAGCAACGTGAGAATGGACTAATACAGTAGTTGTTTCATTTTACATTCCCAACAAGAGTATATGAGGGTTTCAATTTTACCACATCATTGGAAACACTTGTTATTTTTTTTTTAAATAACAGTCATTATAATAGGTGTGAGAAGATATCCTATTGTAGTTTTTATTTGCATGTTCCTGATAATTAATGATGTTGAACATGTTTTAATCTATCTGTTTACTATTAGTGTGTCTTCTGTAAAGAATATCTGTACAAATCCTTTGCCCACTTTTTAATTGGGCTATTTTGTTATTATTATTGGGTTGAAATTCCTTTTCTGGATTATATATCCAAAAATATTGAAATCAGAATCTCAAGGAGATATCTGCATGCCCATGTTGATTGCAGCATTATTTACAATCATCAATATATGAAAAAATCTCATGTTCATTAAGAGATTAATGATTAAAAATGTGGCATACACAAATAAAGGAATATTCTCCATCCTTATAAAAAAGAAATTCTGCCATTTGACATTATGGATGAATCTGGAGGATATTACACTAAATGAAATAAACCATTCACAGAAGGACATATATTGTAAAATTCCACTTATTGCAGGTATCTATACTAGTCAATTCATAGGAGGAAAAAAGACAGTAATGATTTTCAGGATCTCCAGGGTAAGAAAAATGGAGAATCATTCAATGGGTATAACATTTCAGTGATGTTAGATAAGTTCTAGAAATATAGACAGTGACTGTGATTAACAATACAGTACTGTACACCTCAAAATTTGTGGAAAGAGAAGGTTACATGTTAAGTGTTCTTACCATTGAAACAAAAACAAAACAAAAGTACAGAAGAAAACTTTGAGAGTTGTTGGATGTATCTATTACCTTGCTTTTGGTGATGCTATCAAGGATGTTAGAATATGTTCAAATTCATCAAATTGTACACATTATGTATGTAAAGTTCTTTGTGTATCACTTATACCTCAATAAAACTGTTATAAAAAGAAAGAAAATAAAATGTATAGGAATATTAAAAAAACCCTAAAACTAATAAGTGAGTTTTATAAGGTCACAAGATCCATGCAAAACTGAATCATAGTTTTTTAATTGTGGAAATGGATAATTGGAAAATAAAGTGTTTTAAAAAGGATATTTATAATAGTTCATAAATGCTTAGATATAAATCTAACAAAGCATGCATTGGTATATGGAAAAATACAAAATATTAATGAAAGAATAAAAAGAGTCCTAAATAATTGAGTAGACATAAAATGCCCAGAGATTTGTTGACTCCACAAAGTAAAGATCTCAGTTTCATCCAGATTGATTCTGGATTTACTGGAATTTCAATAAAATTACAGTAAATCTAAAATTTTCTTTCTAAATTTTAGATAATTCTTTTCTTTTTTAGATGTTTTTTTTTTATGCTTTAAGTTCTAGGGTACATGTGCACAACGTGCATGTTTGTTACATATGTATACTTGTGCCATGTTGGTGTGCTGCACCCATCAACTCGTCAGCACCCATCAACTTGTCATTTACATCAGGTATAACTCCCAATGCCACCCCTCCCCCTTCCCCCCTCACCATAATAGGCCCCGGTGTGTGATGTTCCCCTTGCAGAGTCCAAGTGATCTCATTGTTCAATTCCCACCTATGAGTGAGGACATGCAGTGTTTGATTTTCTGTTCTTGAAATAGTTTGCTGAGAATGATGGTTTCGAGCTGCATCCGTGTCCCTACAAAGGACACGAACTCATCCTTTTTTATGGTTGCATAGTATTCCATGGTGTATATGTGCCACATTTTCTTAATCCAGTCTGTCACTGATGGACATTTGGGTTGATTCCAAGTCTTTGCTATTGTGAATAGTGCCACAATAAACATACGTGTGCATGTGTCTTTATAGCAGCATGATTTATAATCCTTTGGGTATATCTCCAGTAATGGGATGGCTGGGTCATATGGTACCTCTAGTTCTAGATCCTTGAGGAATCGCCATACTGTTTTCCATAATGGTTGAACTAGTTTACAATCCCACCAACAGTGTAAAAGTGTTCCTATTTCTCCACATCCTCTCCAGCACCTGTTGTTTCCTGACTTTTTAATGATTGCCATTCTAACTGGTGTGAGATGGTATCTCATTGTGATTTTGATTTGCATTTCTCTGATGGCCAGTGACGATGAGCATTTTTTCATGTGCCTATTGGCTGTATGCATATCTTCTTTTGAGAAATGTCTGTTCATATCCTTTGCCCACCTTTTGATGGGGTTATTTGTTTTTTTCTTGTAAATTTGTTTGAGTTCTTGGTAAGTTCACACATAACAATATTAACCTTAAATGTAAATGGACCAAATGGTCCAATTAAAAGACACAGACTGGCAAATGGGATAAAGAGTCAAGACCCATCAGTTTGCTGTATTCAGGAGGCCCATTTCGCATGCAGAGACACACATAGGCTCAAAATAAAGGGATGGAGGAAGATCTACCAAGCAAATGGAGAACAAAAAAAAGCAGGGGTTGCAATCCTAGTCTCTGATAAAACAGACTTTAAACCATCAAGATCAAAGGAGACAAAGAAGGCCATTACATAATGGTAAAGGGATCAATTCAACAGGAAGAGCTAACTATCCTAAATATATATGCGCCCAATACAGGAGCACCCAGATTCATAAAGCAAGCCCTTAGAGACTTAAAAAGAGACTTAGACTCTCATACAGTAATAATGGGAGACTTTAACACCCCACTGTCAACATTAGACAGATCAATGAGACAGAAAGTTAACAAGGATATCCAGGAATTGAACTCAACTCTGTACCAAGCGGATCTAACAGACATCTACAAAACTCTCCACCCCAAATCAACAGAAAATACATTCTTCTCAGCACCACATTGCACTTTTTCCAAAATTGACACATAGTTGGAAGTAAAGCACTCCTCGGCAAATGTAAAAGAACAGAAATTATAACAAACTGTCTCTCAGACCACAGTGCAATCAAACTAGAACTCAGGACCAAGAAACTCAATCAAAATCGCTCAACTACATGGAAACTGAGCAACCTGCTCCTGAGTGACTACTGGGTACATAACAAAATGAAGGCAGAAATAAAGACGTTCTTTGAAACTAATGAGAACAAAGATACAACATACCAGAATCTCTGGGGCACATTTAAAGCAGTGTGTAGAAGGAAATTTATAGCACTACATGCCCACAAGAGAAAGTTGGAAAGATCTAAAATTGACACCCTAACATCACAATTAAAAGAACTAGAGAAGCAAGAGCAAACACATTCAAAAGCTAGCAGAAGGCAAGAAATAACTAAGATCAGAGCAGAACTGAAGGAGATAGAGACACAAAAAACCCTCCAAAAAATCAATGAATCCAGGAGCTGGTTTTTTTTAAAAGATCAACAAACTTGATAGACCACTAGCAAGACTAATAAAGAAGAAAAGAGAGAAGAATCAAATAGACGCAATAAAAAATGATAAAGCAGATATCACCACTGACCCCACAGAAATACAAACTACCATCAGAGAATAGTATAAACACCTCTATACAAATAAACTAGAAAATCTAGAAGAAATGGATAATTTCCTGGACACTTACACTCTCCTAAGACTAAACCAGGAAGAAGTTGAATCCCTGAATAGACCAATAGCAGGCTCTGAAATTGAGGCAATAATTAATAGCCTACCAACCAAAAAACTCCAGGACCAGAAGGATTCACAGCTGAATTCTACCAGAGGTACAAGGAGGAGCTGGTACCTTTCCTTCTGAAACTATTCCAATCAACAGAAAAAGAAGGAATCCTCCCTAACTCATTTTATCAGGTCAACATCATCCTGATACCAAAGCCTGGCAGAGACACAACAAAAAAAGAGAATTTTAGACCAATATCCCTGATGAACATCAATGCAAAAATCCTCAATAATATACTGGCAAACCAAATCCAGCAGCACATCAGAAATCCCAAATCCAGCAGCACATCAGAAATCTTATCCACCATGATCAAGTGGGCTTCACCCCTGGGATGCAAGGCTGGTTCAACATACGCAAATCAATAAACATATAAATAGAACCAAAGAGAAAAACCACATGATTATCTCAATAGATGCAGAAAAGGCCTTTGACAAAATTCAACAGCTCTTCATGCTGAAAACTCTCAATAAATTCGGTATTGATGAAACATATCTCAAAATAATAAGAGCTATTTATGACAAACCCACAGCCAATATCATACTGAATGGGCAAAAACTGGAAGCATTCCCTTTGAAAACTGGCACAAGACAGGGATGCCCTCTCTCACCACTCCTATTCAGCATAGTGTTGGAAGTTCTGGCTAAGGCAATCAGGAAAGAGAAAGAAATAAAGGGTATTCAGTTAGGAAAAGAAGAGGTCAAATTGTCCCTGTTTGCAGATGACAAGATTGTATATTTAGAAAACCCCATCATCTCAGCACAAAATCTCCTTAAGCTGCTAAGCAACTTCAGCAAAGTCTCGGGATACCAAATCAGTGTGCAAAAATCACAAGTATTCTTAGACACCAGTAACAGACAAACAGAGAGCCAAATCATGAATGAAGTTCCATTCACAATTGCTTCAAAGAGAATAAAATACCTAGGAATCCAACTTACAAGGGATGTAAAGGACCTCTTCAAGGAGAACTACAAACCACGGCTCAGTGAAATAAAAGAGGACGCAAATAAATGGAAGAACATACCATGCTAATGGATATGAAGAATCAATATCGTGAAAATGGCCATACTGCCCAAGGTAATTTATAGATTCAATGCCATCCCCATTAAGCTACCAATGACTTTCTTCACAGAATTGGAAAAAACTGCTTTAAAGTTTATATGGAACCAAAAAAGAGCCCGCATTGCCAAGACAATCCTAAGTCAAAAGAACAAAGCTGGAGGCATCACGCTACCTGACTTCAAACTGTACTGCAAGGCTACAGTAACCAAAACAGCATGGTACTGGTACCAAAACAGAGATATAGACCAATGGAACAGAACAGAGCCCTCAGAAATAATACCACACATCTACAGCCATCTGATCTTTGACAAACCTGACAAAAACAAGAAATGGGGAAAGGATTCCCTATTTAATAAATGGTGCTGGGAAAATTGGCTAGCCATAAGTAGAAAGCTGAAACTGGATCCTTTCCTTACTCCTTATACGAAAATTAATTCCAGATGGATTAGAAACTTAAATGTTAGACCTAAAACCATAAAAACCCTAGAAGAAAACCTAGGTAATACCATTCAGGACATAGGCATGGGCAAGGACTTCGTGTCTAAAACACCAAAAGCAACAGCAACAAAAACCAAAATTGACAAATGGGATCTAATTAAACTTTTCTTTTACACAGCAGAAGAAACTACCATCAGAGTGAACAGGAAACCTACAGAATGGGAGAAAATTTTTGCAATCTACTCCTCTGACAAAGGGCTAATATCCAGAACCTATAATTTTATATAATTCTAAGCTGTATAAAGGGAGCAAATGAACTAGGATAGCTAAAACAATGTCAATGAAATATCAGATAGGAAGACTCTATCCTTATAAGAATTACTCTATCCTTATAGCAAATCTCACATTAAGAATTGCTTTAAAGCTACAGTCATCAACACAATGTGGTATCACTGATGAGACAGAATTATAGATCAATGAAGTAGCAGAGAGAAACCAGATATAGGTCAATGCAATTATGGCCAATTGATTATCAACAAAACTGCAAATGGAGAAATAATTTTTCAACAACTGTTTCTGGAACAGTTGGATATACATGCACCAAAAAAAAACAAATAAGCAAGAAAAAACCCTCAACCTAATCTTCATGCTTTATACAAAAGTATACAAAATAAACATAGATACACATGCAAGATGTAAATATATAAAATATTTGGAAAAAAAAAATCTTAGTGACCTGGGTTAGTCAAAGGGTTCTTAGAAGAAGAATAAAAAGAAAAAAAGATCAATTAGATTCATCAAAGTTGATAATTTTTGCTTTTACAAAAAATGGTTAAGAGAATACAAATCACAAATCTGTTAAAGGAATATATAAATAAAATGTAAAAGGAATACAAACATACACACACACACATATATATACACACATAAATGTATACACACACATATATGTATATAAAGAACTAAGTTAAAAATTAAAAAACCAGTGACCCAATTAAAAGTGGGCAAACTATTTGAATAGGCATTTCACCAAAGAGGATATAAAAATGACAAATAAGCATATAGAGAAATGTTCATCATAATTAGTCATTAAGAAAATGTAAATTAAAACCAGAATGAATTACTATTACATACCTTTTAGAGTAGTTAAAATCAAAATGTTGATAATGTCAAGTACTAACAAGTTGGTGGAGCATCTGTAACTTGTGCACATTTTTGGTGAAAATGCAAATTAATAGAGCCACTCTGAAAAACAGTTTGGAAGTTTCTTATAAAATTATACATACTTTCATCATATGACCAAAGACTATTACTCTTATGTAATTAGAAATAAAAATTATGTTCACACAAAAATCTGTAGCAAGGATGTTTACAGCATCTGTGTTCCTATAATATACTTCATTGAAGCAATTTTTTTAAAAGGTCAACTTTGGATACATCTAACAACTTGGATGTATCTTGAATGCATTATGCTGAGTGAAAGAACTCAAATCGTTACATGCTGTGAGATTCCATTCATAATACACTTTCTATAAGACAGAAGTATAGTGTTAGTGAACATATCAGTGGTTGATATGGGTTAGGTGCATGGAGTTGGCCGGGATTATGAAGGAATAAAGCAAGGAATGTTTTTTTAAAGGTGATGAATCTTCTCTGAATTGCAATTTTGGTGATGTTTAATTCTATATATGTTAATATTCATGGAACTCTATACCAATAGCAATATTTGATTTATGGTATAATCTTTTACCAATAGATACCAATAACAATATTCAATTATGGTATAATTTATTGTTAAAAATTAAATTTAATTTTAAAAAGAAAAAGAAAAAAGTGCACAAAAACACTGGTAATAAAATTTAATAAGTTGTTTACACTTTATCTACTTTGTTTTTTTGTTTGTTGGCATAAACAGGAACCTATAAAAGTGTAACTATGCTACATTCATTTCATGTTTTCTGAAAAGATCCTGTAATTTAGAATTCTAGCTTTTTTTAATCATTTGTGTTTCACTTGTAATCATTACAGTAGTAAAATCAATCTTATTTAGTCATATATCAGTAAGTTTTTGATATCCGAATAGAACATAATTATAAACCTATGCTACAATCTAATAGTAAAAGAAAACAGTTTTTTAATTTTTCTATAAATGATATTTTCCTCGAGTAGCCTACCCCAATGTGAAGCAAGAAAAAGTAACAAAAATCAAAATTCAAATTATAGTTCAATATGGTTAAATATTTCAGTAATCTCTTAGAGAAACTGCTCATCCTCTTCATATGAAATGCTGAGTGTTTTCAAGTTCTCTGCCCCTCTCCAGTAGTTCCTGGAGATAGTTTTCATGACCTTGTGGGGCCAGAGGGAAATACACTCCTTAAGTCCACCATGTGTTCTCCAGATCATCAGGGTTTCCCTCATGGAATAACTAGTCTGGGCTTCTCCCTGGATTGGTAACTGAGATCTGAACTTACCATCCCTGATCATCATCCTGGTATCTGATGCTGAATCGATTGTGCTCATGATCTAACCTTGGATTTTTAATTTGTTAGTTTGGCTAGGATACATGCCTGCAGGCTGGTTGGTTTCACTTTGGATCTTATTGGATATGAAATTCCTCTCAGCATTCACCATGTTTTTTCTTTTTACCTGGCTCACAGCTCAGCCAATCTATACCATAGCTTCTGCTCCAGTACCATCTCATGCTTTGCTGTGGTCGTCCAAACAGTAGACATTCTAACTATCTGCTCATCTCCTTTACATAGTTCAACTGTATGACATAAATGAGCATTTGAGTCTCAATCATGCCATGCAGGGCTCAAGAGGTGCTCAGGAAAGCAACATTCCTACCTGCCTTCTAGCTTAATCACTTTTTCCCTGAAACTCCATTTGACATGGCTACTCCCAAGATTCTGTTACAGGGCAAGTTTCAAGGGAATCTCCTTCAAATATTTTAAATGTGAAGTGTTGCAATGCCTTGCCTTGACATTTCATGATGATATATACCTCTCCATTCTGGGACCAACCATGGAGAAAGAATATCAAAACACATATATTTTAGCCTCTGCCTTTCTTACCTGGATCACCTTTCTTGTGCCATCAATCATAATGGTGGAAATAGACATTGGATTTCGCCCTTTTTCAATATTCTATCTAGATACTGGATCCTTCCCTTCTTCATCATCCTGTTTAGAAGTGGTCTAGTATGCTTCTTGTTAACTTTCAGAGCTAAATAAATTAGAATATTATTTTCTGTTTTTGGAAGACCTGGCTTTCAAGCCCATTTTTTAGCTATGAACTTGAAAATCCTACTTTGGTTGTCAGAGGATATGTATTAATTCTTTCTTTTTCATATAGTTTATTAGTTAGATGTTTGTTATAGACAACAGAAACAACTTTTCCAAACCTACAAAGAAAATGATTTATTGCCAGATATTTAATGGCTGAAAATATCTCAATAGAGCTTGCTTCAGGCCAAAATTCCAGGAACAACTTAACCTCCAGAGTCACACTGCAAGATCCAGTTCCATTGTTCAAAATCATGAAGTTGCTTACCTCAGAATGATGCCACAATCAGGAGACTGCTGCTATTACTAAAAGAAAGTCTCTAAATCAAGTGGTCATTAACTGTAGAGTCATATTGATGGTAATATACTTCAATAGAATGGATGCATCACACCTTGATTTTTTCCACTTTGTACAATTCCAAATTCAAAGAATGCATGAGAACATATAATGGATGGGAGCTAAATAAAATCTTGAATCCCAATTATAAGAAAATATGAAAATATAATCTTTATCAGCATCTGTATTTCAAGAAAGTACAATAGAAAGAAGTTGAAATAGATACTAAATGAGCTAACCTATTGTATCCATTAATGCATAGCATTAAAGATACTGCATTAGCATAGAGTAATTTTAATGTATTTAAAATACCTTGTTTGGTATTTCCTTATTGCTATTATTTTTTTTACTATTATTTACATTACAGTTTAAAAATTTTAAATCCATCCTCCTCAAACACATAGGTAGCTCAAGGTAATAAGAGAGTTATGAACACTTAAAATGTATAGAAGAAAACCTCATTAATATATGCCTGTTATGTTTGTACATTAACATAAATTTTTAAGACAGACACAAATTAAGACAGGATCACTATTTCCCTGACCTTATTATATTTGAAATATTATAATAGTCAAGGTTACTTAGTGGACATTTGCCATTCGTTTGAATCCACCCAAAATGGAATTATAAATAGTCTAAATGCATATCTCAGAATCTATCTTTTTCTACAGCTAATTTATCTTCTCCATTCTCATTATCTTTGACTTATCGTATTCTCTTCTACTTCTCCTTTCCTAGATTTTTCCTTTAAATTATCTTAGTTGATTCCCTTTACTCTTCATCTTGCCTTTTATCATTTCTTTGCATTTTGTTTTTCATCATTCTGAGTATATTTGTATTACCCAGACATTTGGGAAGCATTATTCTACTTTTATAACATTTCCTTATTAGCAGTTAAATTGACTTGAAACATTTAATCATGTGTGTATATTTTAATAACATGCTGAAAATTAATGTAATGAGTAGCCTATTTTCAAAGATTGAATGCTTACTTTAATTCTGTCTTTGGTAATAATAGAATCAGATCCCTATCCACTATTAATTAATCAATTATAGAGGAAGATGATGCATTTCCTTGTTGCTTGCACTGCTTTAATGTATATATACTACCTGTTTTATCACAATTAGTAAACCCCCAATAATACTTAGAAAGGTTTTATCATCGTAGATACTTAATTCTTATTCATTAGAATTTGGCTATAGGTTTTTTTCACTCTACTCCTAGTATTTTTGACAAAATTCCAGAGGAGATTCAGAAATTGACAGAGCAATTAAAACTGGGCAGACAAATGAGCAAAAGAGAACATGCCATTTAATAACTCAACAAAAAAATAGTTCCAAACAACCAGCTCATAAGCAGGAGTGATGTATTTCCTTTTGATCTTTACCAACAAGTGGAATTCTGGATTGTATGATAGCTCTATTCTGATGGACCTCCATACAGTTTTCTGTAATGGTGGAACCAATTTACATTCCCACCAACATTGTGCAAGGGTTGTCTCTTCACACCCTTGCCAAGAATTTTTATTTCTTATTTTTTATCATCATTTTTGTAATTTGTATTATTTATAACCTTCAAGACTGCTATAATTAAACACATTTTTGCTCTTTATTGATAATGTGTGTCCTTATTTTGAATATTTATCATTAAACATTGTAATAACACAAATCTGTGTGAATTTTTGTGTGTCCAAGCTTCCTTCTTTAGTACTAAGGGGTCACTTCCACTTTACTCATCCATTTCTTCTGGATTTCAGTTTCTAATTCCAGATGGGCTTGAAAATCAGATCGCTATTCAGCTTAAGCTTTGAGTGATACGGTAGTTTATAAATTCCTAAACGTGGTTCCAACAATTGTATTACGTAGCTTTAGCTCATACTAAAGCTGTAAATCTGTATTTCAGATACCTAGTCTATGAATTTTCTAATAATTTAGAAGAGGTTCCCAAACTGAGGTAGTATTAAAATATTGAGGAAATCAAAAATAATATTCGAGTCATTAAAATCAAAGTAATGAGCAGTAAGAGAGATGATTTAAGTCATTTTAGGGAAAAGTTTCCCTTATTGCAGATGAGCATGGTAAATCAATGCATGAGAGACTAAATAATTATTTTAGATGTGTTATGCAATGTCCAATAGAATTGAAATCACAGAAAGGTTTACATTTGAACAATGAAAGATACCTAGAGTATTCATAGATACCTGAGAATAGTTAGGCAAATATGTTTTCAAATAAAATACAAAGTTTACACTTGTTTTGATTAACAGAGCTGTACAGTTCAATGATTAAATGCGCCAACTTTGGAATCAAGGTTTCCTGGATTCAAATTCAAGCTTCACCATTGGCCAAGTTATTTAACCTACATGTGCCTCAGTTTCCTCATCTACATGTGGAGGCAATAGTTACACTCTCTTATAATGCTTTTGTTATTATTGTCAAAAGATAGCTCACATGAATCATTTTAGAAGAATACTTAGTGTTCAGTAGCCAACAGTTTTGATTATTAAACTGTAGAGAAAAAGTAAAAAGAAAAATCAAGAAGTTCTTCACTAGTTTAATTTTTCTACAAATGATAAAATATTTCTGATGATATAGGCTTGAATTTGTTTAATGTCTTGTTGAGGCATCTGAAGTGTGTGTGCGTGTAAACACTGGCACATTTCTGAACACAATTTACACCGAGCCAAGGAGAGTCACTAATATTTGTTAAATTGCTTTTCTAAAGTGGCAAAAGTTAGTAGCATCTTTTCCAAAGGGTGCTTCATGCACACTAACTAATTAAGTGAATGGGCTTTCTGGTTTTAATTAAGTGGAGTGTTTGTATATGTATATGCTTGTTTATATACTCAGCAGCAATAAGGCTGAGATTTTAATATAGAAAGGAAGAAATAGCCACTAAGAAAGTTCAAGCCCATTCAATTAAAAATCCTAACCTGATAGTTTTATGCAATGCAAAGTTAATGGACTGGTTCGAATTCCATAAAGTGGTACTTTTTTTATCATCTGAAATGGCTCATGGATCTCATATGAACATACCTAATATTTCTGGAGCATTAACTCTTCAGAGGTATAATCACACTGTGTATCAATAAAGATAAAATACGTGGTAAGTGAAATTTTGCTTTCTGGCTGCTTTGGGATTATGTGGCTAATGACCATCAGGCAGACACTCAGGCAATCACAATGGGGAGATTTCTTAGCTCTGAAAGCACAGGCAAGATTCCAAAATGCACAAAACAAGCAGAGCATAGAGTAGGGGCAAAGGTGGTGTATTCATGGATGAGTGCAAGTTTTGGTTTTCAGGAGTTCAAGGAGCAAGTCTGTTCAGAATATTGTTATAAAGCAGATAGAGGACAAAAGCATAATTGAAATAATCGGAATGTACATAGGCTCACTGCATTGCCTTATGTGGTGTGGTTCTGTGGAAAAATTATTAGACTTACAAGAGTGAGGACTCACAGTTCTGCCAGCAAATAAGCTGAGTGGCTTTAGACAAGACACTTGACTTATCTCTGGGCCTCAGTTTTCCCATTTATGGATTAAAAACATTCGCAAACATTGGTTGAGTGCCTGCAATGTGCCAGCTATTGAGCTAAGTTTGGGATGCTAGAAAAGACAATCCCTTTTCTGGATTAGGAGGTTTACATTTTAAAGAGGCAAGAAGGCCCTAAACGAGGGCAGTGAGGTACAACAAGCTATGTAGTTTTCTTTCTCCTAAATGGGAAGAAACACGGAGAGGAAGAAAAGTGTGCATTTTCAGTTGCAAATGGAGACGGGGGCACACCATGTTCCCTGAAATGATTGTACCTCCCATTGGTAAGAATCAGGTAATTGTCTCAAGCCTTGTCGAGTTGTTTGTTTGTTTGTTGCGATAGCTTCTAACATAATTGATCTGCTAAGAATTCTTTATAAACTCTCTCATGTAAAATTGTCCATGGCTGTAATTCTATATCAAGATCAGTGCTATGGCATCCTCGATGTACCTATGAACTCTCAAGTTTTATGTTTAAACTTATAGGATAATTGTTGGAAACATTATTCAATGGTAATGATGTAAAAAATCAATAGGAATAGAAACATGACAAATGTTCCAACAATTAAAATAAAATATTGCTTTCTGTTTAAAAGAGCATATAGTCACCTTTCAAGTTAAACTTTGGTCTTACAATCCATTTTAATGATATAAGAGAAAATAAGCTTAATTGAGTTCATTGTAAAGTCCTCAAAGGGTAGATCAGAATATCGGTCACTAACTTGTGGTCCAGGTAGAATTCCACAGTCCACAAATTACTGAAGCTCTTTGAATATCTGAACAGTCAGAAAACTCTTATTTAGAATTATGCATATGACGGAGACTAGAATGTGTCCTAAGAATAGCTTACATCACATCAAGAAGAAAAGCACCAGATGATTACTTTTAGTCAATTCTATTTTTGTACTGTAGGTACCGATTAAAAGCTTCTAACATAACAGACGTAGCTGTTGCATCACAACATATCATCAAATTTTAGAATTGGAAGGTGAACATGCATCTAATATAATTCCTTTGGACTAGGTCCAGAGAAATAAAAGACACACTCAAGTTCACACAAATATACAATTCTGACTCTTATATTCAGTGCTCTTTCACATGTATTTTGCTGCCTTTTTATATAAAAATAACAGTAAATACAGATTCAAAAGTTTGGGGAACTTGTGAGTTGAGAGAACAAATTATAATAAAGCAAACCTAATAAAAGAAAATCTATATTTACACACATGATTAAATGTCAGCGATTTTTATCTTTACAAAAGGATTCACTGAAAGCTTCCTTTAAGTGGTAAACTAAGTTTTTTTCAAGACTTTTATTGGTTTGTACTATATTGATAGCACCATACATATATTATATAAAATACACCTACTCATAAACTGTATTTGAGTTATTGGAGTGATTTCTGTTCTGAGATTTCTGAATTTGTTAATGCACAGATAATGCAGAGAGAGAACTTGATTAAAGCTCTGGCAACAGATGATACTATGACTATACCTCAACTAACATGCCATGCCATAAATAGTTATTTTAATATTTATGGTACTTACTTTTGAGTAGGGATATGGGAAAACCTCTCAAAAGCTATCATCCAGGTTTTAATATAAGGAGGAACAAACCTAGGAGAGTACTGGGAAATGGGGAAAAAGGTAGAGAAGTATAGTCAGGAAATAAGACATTAATAAAGAAAATCTTTTTAAAATGTTTATTATCTATATGCCTTATAAAATATCGCTGCTATAAAATATATGATAAATCTGAGTTTTTCTTACATAGTCTTTCTTTCAAATCTTTTCAACATGTTCTTAACATCCATGATGTTTAACAGATCTCAAACATTGTTGAAAATATACAATTTTCAATAATATGCCCTTTTTCCATTCCTGCCACTTAGTCAACACTTAACACAAATTTGTTGAATGAATACATGAATATGTGTTGATTTTCAGTGTAGGAACAATTTTAAAATATCAAAAAATTATTCAATTTCTTGTTCTTTAAATAGCTTATTAGAGGAATAAATTCTAACTGAAAATGAAAATAACTAAACTTTATTATCTCCTATTTATTACAGGTATTACACAGCAAGTGGGCACCAATATATCATTTCCTCAGTAGTCATAACTGCAATGGATTTTCTTACATCAGTATAACCAATTCACCAAAGAAGTTTGGTCAAAATATCTAAGAGTGTCTTACCAATAATCAGGTAATGCCTTTTAACTGTGTCCAAGACCCTAAAGGCTAAGTAGCTTAGGTTGTGATAATAAAACCTAGATGAACTGCAAACTGCAGTCCAAAACAACACAGGTCATCTCATCGTCTTTAGATAGCTTCCACAACTAAGGAAGCATATGTGGGTCTTATGATTTTAAAGTATAGATGATATCATCAATACGATAGAAGAACTTTAATAAACACCCAAGTAAATATATGGAAACTCACAATTGCTATAATTTTGAAATGTAAGGAATTTGACTTAACAAATTAGGATGATTTTCGCCTTTGCAGATCAAATACTTTTCAATGAGTCTTTTGATATTTTGATAGCCTATGCATGTAGGTAAGCTGTATTTAGAATGCTGCATTGAAGAAAGAATCCTGGCCAGATTACTTGTATTAGCTTTGGATGCTCTTTGTTAACTATACTTCTCGAATTACAGAGAAGCCTGAGGCCACATTGAAGGGTAATTGAATGACTTGATTCTTGGTAGTAAATTGCAGAAATTAAAGAATAATTTCCCACACTATGTTTATTGACCTCATGAAAGCTATTAATGTCATTAAAAGGCCTGACTGAACAAAGATAGTCAAGTATCATGGTTGACCTAGCTTTTTGCCCCGTGTCCCTCTAACTATCACAGCTGGAGTCATTACATTCATTCTTTCATTTATTAAATAAATATTTATTTAGTGCCCGCTATGTGCCAAGCTTCCCACTTGGTGTAGGAGTGACAAGGAGTGAATAAGATGTGATTCCTTATGCAGCTGAACACTAGTAACTTAGAAGAATTAGATTAATACTAGCCCTATTTGACCTTACATGCAGAGTCAAGTAGCTGTGTAACCCTGTTGACTTCTCATCTCTGAGTCATTGCCTTACTTCTTGGCCTTACTTCCTTATTTTGGGGATCATTTTGTCCATGTTTGCTCTTAGGCACTCCTAAACACTGGAATTCTGCTTCAGATCCTCAGAATTCATGACACATCTTTCCTCCACTATCTCGTTCTCCACATTTTCAGCTAAGCCATCATTAAGCATCTAAATATTGGTTATTACCAGATTTATTTGATAGCCTGTTTCTCTTTCATTCTGAGAGGCTGAATAGATTCTGTTACTGAAACTCAATGCTTAGTTCATACCTGCTGCAACTTTAATTACTTGTTGGCTCTTTAGGGTTTTGCTGTTAAGTTGGAGTATGATGACAAACACGCACATAAGTTTGCAAAGGCATAGAATATTCATGCCTTAAATAATATCTACCTTAACTTCTAGGCTATAGGGTCATTGAAAAATAGAGCTAAGTTGTATTAATCTCTTGTCACTCAGTATTTAATACATGGTTATTTTGTATTTTTACATGTATCAATGCCAAATACAGTTTTATAGATTAGCTGAAGCAGATTAACTCCTTCTTTATTTAAGAATTACTCAGCTAGTTTAGCAAAGAGAAGTGAGTGATTTTAATCTACAAATTTCCCTCCAACTGGGCATTATTTGCTTCCTCCTTATAGGGTTAATTCAAAATGGTCCAGAGCGTTAGTAATTTGCTGATTAGGTACATTTTCCCCGAAACTCTCATAGTAGTGTTCTTGCTGACTTCTTTTAGTAATAGCTCCAATGGCTACAGTATGTGTGTTTAGTGTATTTTTTTAAAGATGTAATTTAGCTACTAAAATATTCACCTGTTTGAAGTAAAGCATTCAGTACTTTTTGTATATTTGCAAGGTGGTATAGTTGTCACAACTATCAAATTTCAGAATATTCTCAGCCCAGCAAAAAAACATACCTTTTAGCAATCACTCCTATCCCTTCCAGACCTTTGAAGAGGTAATCTACTTTCTGTATCTATGCATTTGCCTTTTCTAAACATTTCACATAAAAATATCATGCAATATGTACCTTTTTGTATCTGACATTTTTCACTTAGCATAATATTTTAAAGGGTTATCTACATTTTAGTGTGAATCACTACTTTCTTTTTTCTTTTTTTTTTTCTGAGACAGTCTCGCTCCATTGCCCAGGCTAAATGCAGTGGCACAATCTCGGCTCACCACAACCTCCGCCTCCTGGGTTCAAGCAATTCTCTGCCTCAGCCTCCCAAGTAGCTGGGATTACAGATGCCTGCCACCATACCTGGCTAATTTTTTTTGTATTTTTTTTAGTAGAGACGGGGTTTCACCATGTTGATCAGGCTGGTCTCGAACTCATGACCTCGTGATCCTCCCTCCTCGGCCTCCCAAAGTGCTGGGGTTGCAGGAGTGAGCCACCGCACCCAGTCCTACTTTATTTCTTTCTTTCTCTTTTTGCTGAATAATGTTTTATTGCATGTATATACTATATACCTTTTATTTATTCCTTCATCAGATAATGAACATTTAGATTGTTTGCGCTTTTTGGCGTTTTTGAATAGTGCTGTGATGAACATTTAGATTGTTTACACGTTTTGGCTTTTATGAATAGTGCTGCTATTAACTTTCAAACAAGTTTGTGTGTGGACATGTGGTCTCAATTATCTTGGATATATACATAGCAGTATAATCCGTAGATCATATGGTAACTTTATGCTTAACTTTTTAAGGTACTGCTGAACTGTTTTTCAAAGTAGCTACACTATTTTATATTCTAACCAGCAAAAGTATGAGGGCTCATATTTTTCCAAATCTCTGCCAACACTTCTTATTGTCTGTTCTTTTGATTAGAAACCTCCTAGTGTATGTGAAGTGGTTATCTCATTGTGGCTTTTCCTAATGCATTTCATTTTCCTGTTGGCCAATGATGTGGAATATATTGTCCATTTGTACATCTTCTTTAGAAAAATCTCTATTCAAATCTTTTGCCCATTTTTTTTTTTTTTACAGAATTATTTGATCTTTCTGTTGAGCTCTAGCTAATGGTTCTTCATATATTCTGGATATTAGACCTTCACCAGATATATGATCTACAAATATTTTCTCCCATTTGTGTTTTACCTTTTCACTACCTTGATATTCTACTCTGAAGTGAAAATGTTTTTAAATTCGATGAAGTCCAAATTAGCTATTTTTTCTTTGATTTCTTGTGCTTTTGGTATTATTTTTTAAAATGCATTTCTAGAATAAATGTCATGAATAATTATACTGATGATTTCTTCTAGAGTTTTATAGTTTTAATGCTTATTTTTAGTTATTTGATTTATTTGGAGTTCATTTTTATATATGATGTGAAGAAAGATTAAAACTTCCTTCTTTTTCATGTAGATATGCAGATGTTTGAGGCACCATATGTCAAAAAATCTCTTCTTTCCTCATAAAATTTTCTCGACACTCTTGTTAAAATGCAATTAACCATAAGTGTATGGGTTTATTACTGTACTTACATTTCTATTTCATTGATTTATATATCTATCCTTTGCAAGTACCACAAAGTCTTGATTACAGTAGTTTTATAATAAGCTTTGAAATTGGTCAGTATATGTTTTCAAACTTGTTACTTTCCAAGATTGTTTAGATCATTCTCATTTCTTTTATATTTAAATTTTTGCATCAGTATGTTAATTTATGCAAATAATGCATTTGGGACTTGACGAGATTTTGTTAAATATGTGGATGAAGTTTGGGAGTATTATATCTTAACATGTCTTTAATCCATGAACATGGAATTCCTTTCTATTTATTTAGGACTTCTTTATTTTATTTTAATGCTATTTGGTACTTGCAGTGTACATGTCTTATACTCCTTTTGTTTATTTATACATAAGAATTTTATTTTTGATAATATTATAAATGTTATGGTTTCCTTAATTTAAATTTTTGTATTGTTCATGGCTAATGTATAGAAAAAAATATTTTGCACAATGATTTTGTATCCTGAAACTTTGCTCAGCTCATTTATTTAATATTAGATTTAACTGTTGTGGTGCATCGCATGTGAATGTCTTATGGTAAGCAATTAGTTTCATATGCAATTCAGTTACACTCAAAAACAGATTCTGGGCTTGATTTTCAACACATTCTTTCCTGTGGATGTGAGATGACAGCCGTAGGAAAACACTGCTCGAGGAGCACTTTGCTTTTCAGATTATGTATTAAGGTAACAATTTTTAGCTTTCTGTTTCTTCTTTTTCCCCAAAGCCTCTAACATTATTAAAAAAAAAAAAAAAAAAAGTCATGCCATTTCTGGTACTAATTGTTTTGGCTTACATTTCCTAGAAAATAAGCATGAAGCAAAATTTAAATGTTAATGCCTTTTTGGGAGGTATAATCTAAAGGCAATGAAAGTTGGTGGAAAGCATCCAGAAGCTGAATGAAAATAAAAGGCGATGGGTTTTTTATTTGAGCACTACTTCACAAGATAACAAAAGAGACCAAGCAGGTTGATAGACCTTGCAGGAAATCTTGGATAGGTGATACATATATAAGGACAAATCACAGGAGTGATAAATTTAAAAATTACGTATATTCCATATCTCCCCTGCTTCTTATTCCCCATTTACCAACATATGTTTGATGGATAGTCTCTACTGATAGAACTCTTTTTCTGCCCAATCAAAACATTTTAGCAGCATAGTTTGGGAAATGGAGAGCAGAATAGCTATGTGAAAAAATACTATATCTCACATATCTATTGACCATTTTAATAAGAAATATCACATAATTATTTTTATTAACTTGTGCACTAGACGGTATGGTTTTTAATAAATATTTCAGAGAACGATGACTTTAATGTAGTTTTATATGTTCTAAAGTCTGAAGCAGCATCGTAAATTATATAGTATACTGGATTATGAACATATAATAGTGCCCTATTTTTTAAAGTCTTCTAAATTAATTCTATTCATAGTAATGTTATATTGTATAATTAATCTGGTACAACTAGTTCCACATTTCATTCCTTTATTAATAAAATATAAATTCACCCATGTTTTGATCCAGAGGACAATATTTTAATTAAATTTCTAAGCAAACTCTAAGTCTCTAAAAAATACTTTAGAAAACTTCATAAGACACTTAAAGATTTAGAGCTATTTAGCAGATGCTGAGGGCAAGAAATAAAATACAAAACAAATTCAGCCACAAAATAAACTGACCTGCAAACTGACCTCCTAAAAGTTAAACTACAGAATATATTCAACTTTAAGTGTGATTAATATAGTGGCTTGTCATTGAAATGAACTGGTTCCTCAGTTACATGAACCTCTCAACCAAACCATATATTTTGATGAACAATAAAGAGGATAACTGCACAAAGTGTTCTCTCAGTTGAGCTACTGACTTCACATCATTGCTGTAGGAAATTCAGGCAAGTTAGCTCATTATCACTGCTGCCTCATTAGAATTTTAACGGGGGATAATGCTGATGTCTAGTAACTACTCCCTTGTTGTGGGAATGGAAGAAGAGATTACCTTGTCTTCTTCTTTTGTGAGATCTAGAAATGACCTGGACACACAGGGCTATAAGATGGAAAAAAAAAAAAAAAAATAGCAGCAAGGAGAACAAGGCTTAGAAAGCAGAAGTGTGTGTGTGTGCATGTATGCGTGCGTGCATGTGTCTCTGTGTGTGTGTGTGTTTGTGTGTGTGTGTGTGTGTGTTCAGTGAGGTTAGGACTGTTAAAATTTGAGCAGTTCAGAGTTTCCGCAGGTTTATCCTTGAATCCCTTGGTCATGTCGGAATTTCCTTCAGGAGCTGAAACTTTCCACCCAAACTCAATATTTATACATTATACTTCTTAATGTATTGGATGTCAGCAAAACAATAACTAGCTATATTTCATTTGATTCTGTGAAGATAGCTTGAGATTGCCTAGCTTCTGCAGCTTTTGAGCCCTCTTGACAAATTTGGAATGTATGTTGTATGTTTTTAAGACAATTTTCATCATTATGATACACTCATCTGAAAACCTTAGTTTCAAAACAAGGTGATCTTTGAAAAATCATATTTTGAAGATTCCTTATCCAAAGAGCCAATCTTGCAATATTAAAATAATAAGATAGATATAAACCATAGCTTTAATTTGGGGGGAAGTGTTTAAAAAAGCTGATTACAAACAGGCCTTTCTTTTCAATGATTACACTCTGAATATTGTTTTCTGATTTACATTGGCAGCTAATATTTAGAGAGACTTTTGCTGCTTCTGATTCTGACCATTTCAAATTCTGGTCATTTTAAATAGAAATGTAAGAGCAATTTAAAACTAGACCTAAGCATAATTCAGCTGTGTCTACTGCTTATTAGGGCTGAGTACTTGTGCAGGTTGTTGATGCCCAATGAAGATTGTCTATTTTGACTTAATAGATGTTTCCTGGATAAGTAAATGAATGAATGTGTATTTTGTGCCAAAAATATCAGTGGTTAAAAATATGAAGATTAATAGAGCACAACTTGTGACTTTCACAAGGTTTCAGAGTCAAAAGAGGAGAGACATAAAATAAAACAATCACGACCTTTATAGCAGTATGAATAAGACACCCTGGGAGCTACAGGGAGAAAAGAATTTACCTATGACTGGGAGGTCAAGAACTTTGTGAAAGAAATTAT
This sequence comes from Macaca nemestrina, assembly GCF_043159975.1. NCBI lineage: Eukaryota > Metazoa > Chordata > Mammalia > Primates > Cercopithecidae > Macaca > Macaca nemestrina. The sequence goes on along the minus strand of NC_092130.1, from coordinate 89,004,258 downwards.
GTTTGACTTAAGTTTTAAGAATGACTCAGAGGCATTCTTCAAAATGACTAAACAAGATTTTGAAAATGCCATGCTAGAGAGGGAAAAATGCATAAAAACAGAAAATAAAGCCATAAAGACCAAGATGCATTGCATAATTTTAAAACCTGATGATTAATTGCAGGAGCAGGGTTGTTCAAAATATTTGTGATGCTCAGACCTCAAATAATCTTTTGGTTCACAAGAATAGTTTTGGATCTTATCATGCAAGTCAACAGTTTTCAACATGTGTTTCTCTGTAGTACATAGGACAGATGATAGCTACATACATGACACAATACACAAGCAGAGCCAAAGAATAGTGTAATTCCTTGCCTTCCATCTATGCTGTCTTTTTCTTAAGTAAATTAAGAAATAATATAAAAATAACCAATGAAAATGGGATTATTACAACTTTTATTTTCCCCAAATTGATTTAGTAAGTTATTCACAAAATTGTTCATTCAATTATCTCACATCATTATACTATTAACACAATAGGGGACCAAGCTGCTGTTAATGTAGAAGGGAAGAATCCACCAAATATTTTAGACAAGGTTGTGCATGGTCACATTTTTTTAAGAAAGGGGGACTTTGGTGGCAAAGAGGGAGAATAGAGGGATTAGAGTGAGGACCTTCATACAGTAATTCTCAACATAGGTTGGACACACTTTTCTAGGGTGACATGGCAGACACCAGGAATTGGCTAGCTCAATCACCTTTTCTTTTTCTTTTTCTCTATTGTGGTGGGTGATAAAATAATACTTGTCTCTCTTGCAAGGAGGATTGTGTATGTGGCTGTTCAGGCTAATAAGATGTAAGCATTAGTCTGCCCAGAAGTTCTGGGAGAACTTTCCTGATTAGAGGGGCATACTGTTTGTACTTCTTACTCCTTCTTTCTGTCTTGAATAAAGAGGTGACTCCTAGAATTGCATAGCCATGTTGTGTCCAGAATATCCCAGAAAATTATAATCAGCTGACATATTTTAGTTGTCTACAGCAGTCCTACTCCAGAATTCTTGTTAAAAAACTAATTAAAAATAAATTGCCGTTTATTTAAGCCATTGCATGTTGAAATTTTTTGTTCCCTTAAGATAATAAGGGATGTTTCTGAAGATCAAAGTACTACTTTTAAAAACTATACGCAAACCCCATGTGTGGATGTTTGATGTATTCCTTACATCCCTCGGTGAGGTATCCCTTTATTGAGAATTGTTGTTTTAGTGATCCACTAGCATTTATGGCAGCATGTATATCTTTCAATTGTAAAGAAATAGAGGAAAAAGACTCAGAAATGATTTCTATTATTTTGTTGAAAGAGTATTAGAACAATTCAGGTAAAATTAAAGAAGGACCATTCTGGCAATAACAGCAAGGGTATAGAGAAGGGAAATGGAGAGAAGCAATTAATGTTACTAGAAGTAAAAGCAATACAATATTTGGTATATAGAATTTAATATTGAAAATATAGAATTTAAGATATCTATAGACTATCAATAAATGATATTGAGAAATCTTTGGAAAATATGAGCTTGAAGCTCATGAGATGTATTAAGCACTGAAATGCTCATACAAAATTCATAACTTAGATCAGAAGAGTTAAGCTTATAGTCCACAGTCCAAAAAAACTTCTGAATGATTACACAGTTTAGTTTAGCAAATGGTTGTTTAATTGGCTAGGTTGACACTTGTGGATGATCACCTGTCAAAAAATATTTTGTAACTGCTCTAAACAAGAAAAAGTTGAGTGTGCTTACTATGCATAAAACTCTTAAAATAAAATAGAAGTATTTTCATTTGGGTAATAGAGATAGTTTTGTTCCCACATGCACTGTATTGACTTGCTGTATGAAATGCGTAGCCTAGGTTAATACTTGTATTCATACAGATATTCAGCTATGCAGGTGCTTTTTAATTTGACATAGTCAGGCTTTTCTATTTTTGCTTTTGTTTTCTACATTTTTTAGCATTATATCTAAGAAATCATTGGTAAGACCAGTATTAAGGATCTTCTTCCCTGTGTTCTAGAAGTTTTTCAATTTTCGGTGTTACATTTAAGTGTTTAATCCATCTTGAGTTTATTTTTGTGTATGGTATAAGATAAAGGTCCAATTTCATTCTTTTGCATGTGGATATCCAGTTTTCCTAACACCATTTATTGGAGAGACTCTCTTTTCCCAATTGTGTATTCTTGGCATCCTTGCCAAAGATCAGTTGACTGTGCACGAATTAATTTATTTCTGGACTCTCTGTGCTGTTCTATGGATATGTCTGTCTCTATGGCAGCATCATACAGTTTGACTACAGTAGATTTTTAATGTGTTTTGAAACCAGGAATTTTAAAGCCTTTAACATTGCTCTTTTTCTAGATTGTTTTTGCTATTCAGAGTCTGCTGGGATTCTATATGAATTTTATGATTGTTTTCTCTGTTTTTGTTAAAAAAAATGCCATTGAAACTTTGATAGGAATTCTATTTAATTTGTAGATCACATTGGGTAGTTTAGACATCTCAATAATGTCTTTAAATTAATAAACATACAATGTCCCTCCACTTTATGTATTGTCTTTCCCATATGTATTGTCTTTAATTTTGTTCAACGTTTTGTAGTTTTCAGCATACAAGTCTTTTGCCCCTTAAGTTTATTTCTAAACATTTTATTCTTTTAGATGCTATTGTAAATGGGATTTTCTTCTTGATTTCCTTCTTAAACTGTTCATTTTTAGTGTATACAACCACATTTTTATGTATTTATTTTGTATTCTGCAACTCTATTGAATTTGTTTGTTATTTCTAAGAGTTTTGTTGTTGTTACATTTTTAGGCACTTTATACATAAAAGATCATGTTATCTGCAAACCAATAATTATATTTCTTCCCTTATAATTTTTTTAACCATTGAGCATGATGGTAACTGAAGGATTTTCATATGTGGCCTTTATTATTTGAGGTACTTTCCCTCTACTCTTAGTTCATTGAGCCTTTTTTATTGAAAAGGTGCTGAAATTTGTCAAACTTTATTTTTGTGTCTAAGGAGATGATCATGTGATTTTTACCCTTTATTCTGTTAGTGTGATGTATCACATTAATTGATATTGGTATTTTGAATTACCTTTGCACCCCAAGAATAAATCCGACCTGGTCATGGTATATTATCTTTTTGTGTACTGTTAGATTCAGTTTGGTATATTTTGTGAAGATTTTTTACAGTTGTATTCATCAGTAATAATGGCCTACAGTTTTCTTTCCTTGTGGTATCTTTGTCTGGCTTTAGTATCAGATGAAGCTGGCCTCATTAAATGAGTACGAAAGTGTCTTTTCACTTTCAATTTTTCGGACAAGTTTAGAAAAGTTTGGTGTTAATTATTCTTTAAATGTTTGGTGGAACTCACCAATGAAGCCATCTCGTCCTGGAGGTTTCTTGGGAGGTTTTTGATTACTGATTCATTGTCTTGCAGTCTCTTATGATTATTTTATTATTTCTCGTTGCATCATTTGAAATGTATCCTCTTTCATTACTGATAATTTATTTATTTGAATAGTTTCTCTTTTTTTAAGTTTAACTGAAGATTTATAAACTTTGTTGATCATTTCAAAATGCCAACTCTTAGTTTAATTTTTTCTATTATTTTTCTAGTCTCTATTTCATTTATGCTCTAACATTTATCATTTTCTTTCCTCTGCTATCTTTGGAATTAGTTTGTTCTTCTTTAATTCCTTGAGGTACAGAATTAGGTTGCTTCTTTAAGATCTTCCTATTATCTAAATGTAAGCATTTAATCATTGTGAACTTCTCTATTAGTACAACTTTTACTGAATTATATATGCTTGATATATTTGTTTTCATTTCCATTTGTCTCAAGATGTTTTCTTATTTCCTTTTTTATGTTTTCTTTGACCCATTTGTTATTGAGAATGTGTTCAATTTCCACATATTTGTGAATTGTGTGTTTTTCCATCTGCTATTGATTTCTAGTTGCATTCCATTGTGTTTGGAAAAGATACCTAGTATAGTTTCAATTCTCTGGGTGGGTGTGGTGGCTCACACCTGTAACTGCAGCCCTTTGGGAGGCTGAGGCGGGTGGATCATTTGAGCCCAGGAGTTTGAGACCATCGTGGGCAACGTGGAGATATCCTGTCTCTACATGAAATACACATAAAAAAATTCTCAGGTCATGGTGGCATGCACCTGTAGCCCCAGCTACTCCAGAGGCTGAAGCAGGTGGATCAGTTGAGTATGAGAGGTCAAGGTTGCAGTGAGCCACGATAGCGCTCCTGTAGAATAATATGAGATCCTGTTTCAAAACAGAAAAAGGATAAATTCTTTTTCAGTTTGTTAAGACTTGTTGTTACCTAACATGTAATCTATTCTGCAGAAGATTCTTCGTGTACTTGAGAAGAAGGTGCGATCCGTTGCTATTGGGTAGGATATTCTGCGTATGTCTGTTATGTCCGTTTTGTCTTTAGTGTTGTTCAAGTCTCTTGTTTCTTTCTTAACCTTACATATTAATATTGTACATATTATTGAAAGTTGGGTATTGAAATCTCCTACTATTATGGTGTGGCTTTGTATTTTTTCCTTCAGTTAGGGCAATGTTTGTTTCACATATTCAAGTGCTCTGATGCTGCGTGCACATATATTTATAATTGTCATATTATCCTGGAGAATTGACTATGTTCTGAATATGTAGTGTCCTTTTTTGTCTCTTGTGCACATTTTGACTTCAAGTCTATTTTGTCTAATATAAATATGGCCACCGCTGCTTTCTTTTGGTAATAATTTGCATAGAATATCTCTTTTCCATTATTCACTTTCAGCATACCTGTGTCTTTACAGGTAAAGTGGGTCTCTTTTAGACAGAACAGAGTTGGCTCTCTTTAAAAAAACAGCCTACTCAGCCACTCTATGTTTCTTGGGGGCATTGTTTAACCCATCTCTCTTTTCCTCTCTTGCTATCTTTTTTTTGTATTTCTTTTTTTTTTTTTGTAGTGATATGCTTTGATATCTTTCTTAATTTTTTGTGATTTTCTATAGACATTTATGAAATGCTTACGTGCAGTTTACATAAAACAACTTATACTTAACTTCAATTGCATGCAAAACCTCTATACTTTGACCTCTTTTATACCCACACTGTGTATTACTGATGTCACAATTACATCTTTTTATGTTGTGTGTTCATTAACAATTTACATAGTTATAATGTTTAATATTTTTTCTGTTAACTTTTATACCAGAATTTGAAGTGAATTATGCACCACTATTTTTTCTGTTAACTTTTATACCAGAATTTAAAGTGAATAATGCACCAATATATTTCAGTATTATGTCTTTCCTTATTTGTATGTATACATGCAGACACACACACATATATATATATCTTTGTCAGTGGGCTTTATATTTTTGTGTGCTTTTGTTTTTATGTTTACTGTCTTTTTGTTTCAACTTGAAAGATTCCCTTTGGCATTTCTTATAATGTAGATCTAGTGGTAGACTCCCTTAGCTTATGTTTATAAGAAACAGTTTTTCTCACCACTATTTTCAAAGGTAAGTTTGGATGAGTGTAGTATTCTTAGCTGGCAGGCTTATTTTTTACTTTTAATACTTCAAAAAGATCATCACAATCTTTATAAGATGTCTGCTGAGAAATTTATTTATAGTCTTACAAAAGCTCTCTTGTATATGATTAGTTGCTTTTATCTTACTGCTCTTAAAATTCTGTTTGTCTTTGACTTTTGACAAATTGATTATTATCTGTCTTGGTGACAACTTCTTTAGATCTATTTTACATGAGATATTTGGAGTTATTGAATCTAGATATACATTTCCTGCAACACAGTAAGGAAGGTTTTGCCATTATTTCTTTTTGTTATTGTCATTTTAACTTTTACTATACACCCTCCACCCTCTACCCTCTACCCTCAAGTAGATCCCAGTGTCTGTTGTTTTATTCTTTTTGTTTGTAAGTTTTCATCATTTAGCTTCCACTTATAAGGGAGTACATGCAGTATTTGGTTTTCTGTTCCTTTGTGTTATTTTGCTAAAGATAAGAGCCTATAGCTGCATCCATGTTCTTGCAAAATACGTGATCTCATTCTTTATTATGGCTGCATAGTATTTCACAGTGTGTATCTACCACATATTCTTTATCTAATCCACCATTGATGGACATTTAGGTTGATTGTATGTCTTTGATATTGTGATTAGTACAGTAATGGATATTCTTGTGTATGTGTCTTTGTGGTAGAATGATTTATATTTCTCTGGGTACATACACAGTAATGGGATTGCTGGGTTGAATGGTAGTTCTGCTTTTAGCTCTTCGAGGAATCACCATACTGCTTTCCACAATGGTTGAAGATTTCTCTATAAGTTTGCTAGTATCTGTTATTTTTTGACTTTTTACTAATAGCCATTCTGACTGATGTGAGATGGTATCTCATTATGGTTTTGATTTGCATTTCCCTAATGATTAGTGATATTGAGCTTCTTTCATATGCTTGTGGGCTATATGTATGTCTTCTTTTGAGAAGTGTCTGTTCATGTCCTTTGCCCACTTTTTAATGGGGTTGTTTTTCTCCTGTAAATTTGTTTAAGTTCTTTACAGATGCTGGATATTAAACCTTTCTCAGATGCACAGTTTGCAAACATTGTCTCCCATTCTGTAGGTTGTCTATTTACTCCATTGATAGTTTCTTTTGCTGTGCAGAATCTCTTAATTTTAATGATATTTCACTTGTCAATTTTTGCTTTTGTTGCAATTGGTGTGTTTGTCATGAAATCTTTGTCCTTTCTTACATCCAGGATGGTATTCCCTAGGTTTCCTTCCAGAGTTTTTATAGTTTTGGGTTTTACATTTTAAGTTTTAATCCATATTGAGTTGATTTTTGTATATGGAGTAAATAAGGGGTCCAACTTCAGTCTTCTACATATGGCTAGCCAGTTATCCCAGCACCATTTACTGAACAGAACATCTTTCCCCATTGATTATTTTTGTCAGCTTTGTCAAAAAAATCAGGTGATTGTAGGTGTGTGGCCTTATTTCTGGGCTCTCTATTCTGTTCCATTTGTCTGTGCGTCTGGTTTTATACCAGTTCTATGCCGTTTTGGTTACTGTGCACCTGTAGTATAGTTTTAACTCAGGTAACGTGACATGTCCAGCTTTGCTCTTTTTGGTTACAATTGCTTTGGCTATTAGGGCACTTTTTTGGTTCCATTTGAATTTTAAAATAGCTTTTTTCTTGTTCTGTGAAAAATGTCATTGGTAGTATAGTATAGTAATACAGTTCTAAGTCAGGTAATGTGATGCCTCCAGCTTTGTTCTTCTTGCTTACAATTGCTTTGGCTATTTGGGCACTTTTTTGGTTCCACATGAAATTTAAATTAGCTTTTTTCTTGTTCTGTGAAAAATGTCGTTGGTAGTTTTATAGGAATAGCAGTGAATATGTAAATTGTTTTGAGCACTATGGCCATTTTAATGATATTGATTCTTCCTATCCACGAGTATGGAATGTTTTTCCACTTGTGTCATTTCTGACTTCTTTGAGCAGTGTTTTGTAATTCTCATTGTAGAGATCTTTCACCTCCCTGGTTAGCTATATTTCCATGTATTTTGTTCATTTGTGGCAATTATAAATGGGATTGCCTTTCTTATTTGGCTTTCACCTGGGCTTTTATTGGTGTATAAAAATGTTAGTGAGTTTTGTACATTGATTTTGTATCCTGAAACTTAGCTGAAGTTGTTTATCAGATCAAGGAGCTTTTGGGCAGAGACTATGGGATTTTCTAGATAAAGGATCATATTGTCTGCAAATAGAGATAGTTGACTTCCTCTCTTCCTTTTTGGATGCCCTTTATTTCTTTCCATTGCTTGATTGCTCTGGCTAGGACTTCCACTACTATGTTGAATAGGAGCAGTGAAAGAGGATATCCTTATCTTGTGCAGGTTTTGAAGGGGAATGCTTTCAGCTTTTGCCCAATCAGTATGATGTTGGTTGTGGGTTTGAAATAGATGACTCTTATTACTTTGAGGTATGTTTCTTCAATACCTAGTTAATTAAGAGGTTTTAACATTAAGGGGTATTGAAAAGTATCAAAAGTCTTTTTCTGGATTGATTGAGATATGGTGGTGGGGTGTTTGTCTTTAGTTTTGTTTGTGTGATGAATAACACTTGTTGAATTGCATGTTGAACCAATCTTGCAGCCTGAGGATGAAGCCTACTTGATGATGGTGGGTTAGGCTGTTGGTTTGCTGCTGAATTAGGTTTTTGGTTTGTGGCTGGATTCAATTTGCAAGTATTTTGTTGAGGACTTTTGTATCAAAGTAAATTAAGGATATTGACCTGAAGGGTTCTTTTTTGTTGTGTCTTTGCTAGGTTTTGGTATCAGGATGATGCTGGCCTCATAGAATGAGTTGGGAAAAAGTTACTACTCCTTAATTTTTGGAATAGTTTTTGTACGAAAAGTATCAGCTGCTCATTGTACATAATTGGTAGAATTCAGCTGTGAATCCATCAAGTCCTGAGATTTTTTTTTCCCTGTTGGTAGGCTATTTATTACTGATTCAATTTCAGAGCTCATTATTGGTCTGTTCAGGAAATCAATTTCTTCCTGGTTCTGTCTTGGGAGGGTATACATGTCCAGGAATTTATCCATTTCTTCCAGTCTGATATGGTTTGACTGTGTCCCCACCCAAATCTCATCTTGAGTTCCCAAATGTTGTAGGATGGACCCAGTGGTAGGTAACTGAATCATGGGGGCAGGTCTTTTCTGTGCTGTTCTTGTGATAGTGAATAAGTCTCACAAGATCTGATGGCCTTATAAGATGGAGTTTCTCTGCCCAAACTCTCTTTGCCTGCTGCCATCCACGTAAGATGTAACTTGCTCCTCCTAGTCTTCCACCATGATTGTGAGGCCTCCCCAGCCATGTGGAACTGTAAGTCCATTAAACTCCTTTCTTTTGTAAGTTGTCCAGGCTTGGGTGTGTCTTTATCAGCTGCATGAAAATAGACTAATACAGTAAATTGGTACCAAGAGAGTAGGGCACTGCTGAAAAAATACCCTCAAATGTGGTAGTGACTTTGGAACTGGGTAACAGGAAGAGGTTGGAACAGTTTAGAGGGCCCATAAGAAGACAGGAAAATGTGGGAAAGTTTGGAACTGCCTAGAGACTTCCTGAATGGCTTTGACAAAAATTCTGATAATGATGTGGATAATGAAATCCAGACTGAGGTAGTCTCAGATGAAGATAATGAACTTGTTGGGAACTGGAGCAAAAGTGATTCATGTTATGTTTTAGCAAAGGGAATGCAGCATTTTGCCCTTTTGCTAGAGATCTGTGAAAATTTGAACTTGAGAGAGATGATTTAGGGTATCTGGCAGGAGAAATCTCTAAGCAGTAATGCATTCAAGATGTGACTTGGGTGCTGTTAAAGGTATTTAGTTTTAAAAGGGAAAGAGAGCATAAAAGTTTGGAAAATATGCAGCTTGACAATGTAATAGGAAAGAAAATCTCATTTTCTGAGGAGAAAGTCAAGCCGAATGCAGAAATTTGCATAAGAAACAAGGAACCAAATGTTAATCATCAAGATAATGGGGAAAATGTCTCCCGGGATTGTCAGAGATTTTCATGGCAGCCCCTTCCATCACAGGCACAGAGGCGTAGGAAGAAAAGGTGGTTTTTTTGGACTGGGCCCAGGGTCCACATGCTGTGTACAGCCTATTGACTTGGTGCCCTGCATCCCAGCTGTTCCAGCCATGACCAAAAGGGCCAATATAGAACTTGGGCTTTGGCTAAGGAGGGTGAAATCCTGAAGCCTTGGCAACTTCCACATGATGCTGAGCCTGCCAGTGCACAGAAGTCAAGAATTGGGGTTTGGAAACTTCTGCCTAGATTTCAGAGGATGTATGGAATTGCCTAGATGTCCAGGCAGAAGTTTGCTGCAGGGATGGGGCTCAAATGGAGAACCTCTGCTAGGGCAGTGCAGAAGGGAAATGTGGGGTCGGATATCCCACACAGAGTCTGTAGTGGGGTACCACCTTGTGGAGTTGTGAGAAGAGGGCCACCATCCTCACAAGGAGTTGTCCCAATAAATGGTCAGATAAGAGTCTATACCACATAATCTATGCTGCTTTTAACCTGGAAAACCTATAATATGGGGCTCTAACTTTGTTTATTGAAAAATAATTTCTGCAAAGCACACATATGATATTTCCACTCAAACATGTAATTTTGCATGGAACTTCCCAAAACAAATTCATTGCAAAATGTTTTGCTAAGTAACTGAATTAGTTTATTTCATTAATATCCTTTCAAACATTATGTCCAAAGACTCCTACCAAAAATATCAATTTGGATTTTGAGGCAATTGATTTTGAATCACTCTTTCTAGTAGTAATTAGAGAATAGAGCCATTTAACTTTTGAGATCACTCTTGTTTTATGACAATAAAATCATATTCACATGTAATAGATCAAATGTTCTTTTTTGTTCTCTGTAGCAGCAGAGGATTGAATTCCACTCATATGAAATTATTTATTGACTCAATAAATATATGTTCAGGATCTACTATTCAATGGACATTCAGGATCTACTATTCTTGGCACTGAGGTTAGAGTTGTAAATAAATCAGTAACTGTCTAAAAGCAACTTACATTTTAGAGGGTGTAGTTAATATTGATATGGTTAATACTGAGTGTCAACTTGATTGGATTGAAGGATGCAATGTATTGTTCCTCGGTGTGTCTCTAAGGGTGTTGCTAAAGGAGATTAACATTTGAGTCAGTGGACTGGGAGAGGCAGACCCACATCGATCTGGGTGGGCATCATCTAATCAACTGCCAGCATGGCTAGAATAAAGCAGAGAGACAGGTGTGGAAGGACTTGACTTGCTGAGTCTTCTGGCCTTCATCTTTTTCCCATGCTGGATGCTTTCTGCTGTTGAATATTAGATTCCAAGTTCTTCAGCTTTTGGACTCTTGAGCTTAGACCGGTGGTTTGCCAGGGATTTTTGAGCCTTCAGCCACAGACTGAAGGCTGCTCTGTCAGCTTCCCTATTTTTGAGGTTTTGGAACTTGGACTGGCTTCCCTCCTCCTCAGCTTGCAGAATTGCCTAGTGTGGAACTTCACTTCATGATCATGTGAATCAATACTCCAAAATAAACTTCCCCTTATATGTACATCTATCTTTTTCCTTTAGAGAACCCTGACTAATAGGGTGGGGTAGACAGGTAAGAGAAAACCGAGGCCATACATGATTTAAGATAGGCAGTGATAAGTACAATGAGGACAAAAAAAGAACAGTGTAAAGAGAATAGAGTGAAGAGGGTCTAATTTACATATGATGGTCAGAGAGATCTTCTTTGTAGAGGTGACATTTTAGTCAATATTGCTGAAGTTGAGAAACCATGTGTGGTAGTAAGGTTAAAGCAGTTTATTTTGGACTTTGAACTCCATGCCTTAGTCATACCTATTAATATTTGCATATTTGGAAATGCAGTTCTAGGCTGTTCACTGCTTTGAAATACTACTCCAGTAAGAGGAGGCACAATGGAATTATTTAGATTTTCTCATAATAAATTACTGTTATATTGCAGATCTCAATGGGAGATTACATGTAGATGTCCTTAATTGGAGATTTGGCTGTTTGCTAACTCACTTATGACCTCACTTCACTAGTTTCCGAAGTGCTGGGGGAGAGGAGAAGTAGGCTAACTCACCTTCATGCAAGGTACTTTGTTATCCATGTAAACAGAACACAAAGATATTTCACATAAATGATGTTTTTGGCTTCCAATTATTTTAAGTTATATAGTAGCAGCTTCACTTAATAAATGACCTGGCTGTGTCCATGAGATATTGTCATTAAAACATGTTAATAGAAGGAGGATGGAAGATACAAATCTACTTTATTTGATTTGCCTGTAGATCATTCTCACTGACCCTTACTCTTAAGGTGGTGTTAAGGTGCAGATCCTGAATGAAAAACAACAACCAGGAGCCAATACTGACCTTATTCATGTTAATCCATTGCAGAATACTGTCCATGGAGTCAAAAATACAAGCAACAATCAATAAGAGATTAAAACCAGTTTATTTTGTCTCTAAGACATTTCTCCTTAGGTTGATAGATGCAAAAGTGAACAACAGTAAAACAGTCATGCATGCAATTCATCTTCTTACAGAGAATTATGACTTTAAAAACACAGACTTACAATCTGTAAGTCAGGAAGGAAGAAGGCTGTTTTTAGAGAGCAAGACCCTCATATAATCATATAATATATCATTACCAAAAAGTGTACTCTGCTTTTTATTTAAGAATAAAGAGACTGTACACTTGAAATTCATTTTTCTTACTTCTGCCAGTTGTTTACTGCCTTTTACTGAGAACATAGCTTATTTTACACCTCATAGAATTCTTACATTTTCCTGAGTCACTAAGTTACTTGATCACTCAATGAATACATTTTATTGAGGGTTTACCAATTGCCATTTGCTGTTGTAGGTGCTGTTGGGTAAGAGACATTAAGATCTTGCCCTTTAAGTAGTATTAAATAGATGATAATGTGATAGAAAGTGACAGCTGGAGTGAGAGATAGTGCTTGAGTTAGGGTATTCAAGAAAGGTCTCATAGAGGAAGTGGTTAAGTAAGACTGGATGTAGTCATGTGAAGATGCAGAGAAGAACTTTCCAAGCAGAAGAGACACAATGCAAAAGCTATGAGATGGACAAGAACATAAGTGTTAATAAGAGAGAAGGAAAGCCTATGTGGATGAGCAATGGGAAAAGAGAAGAGAAAAGAAAAGAAAGATGAAGCCTGAAGTCTAAGGAACAGGGACAAGTCTGAATCTTGTACAGCCTTGCAGCCCATGGTAAGGAGTTTAAAGTTTATTCTGGTGGAGATGGGGAGCATTGATGGGATTTAAGCAGATGCATGATACTATCCAACTTGTAATTTAGAAAATCACTCAAGACTGCTTCTAGGGAGGGTTATTGCAAATTGACAATGCATCGCAGTGAAAACAGAGAGAAGGCTGCCGCAGTAGTTCAGGCAAGAGTTAATAATATCTAGGAATAGGATTATATTGAAAATGATAACTAATGGACTCAGGATTAATTTTTCTTGTAGATGGTACTTAACTATTGAACAAAATATCAGATGTGAAGAAAAGTTTAAAAATGAAAGGATAACAACAGGTTTTGGGGTAAGCAACTAATTGGATGGATAGTGGTGCCATTTTATGAGTAGGGAAACCTTAGTGAATTTAAGGAGGATGGAATAAATCTTCCTGTTTTGGCTGTTAAGTCAGGGGGAATATTTGCAGAATGGGCTGTAACAAGGGAGAAACAGAAGGATACGTCCTACCATTAGTATCCTGCTGATAATGAAAAAACATTGAGAATTATATAACAGCAGCTATGCTTGCTCCATCCTGCTTTTGTTCTTGTAAGCCCTCCTTGTGTTAAGTCCTGCGATTAAATACTTAAGCATACCGGAAGTTTTTAGGTTTTTGAGGACTCTTGCCTCAAAAATAATAATAGTTTACACTAGTTTTACTCTTGTAAAATGACCTCTAGATTAGCTAATACAACTTTTTTTCATCACTGGTGCTTAAAATGTATTATTTAATTAATAGCAAATGGGGAACAAGATTTATAAAGAACCGAATGTTTAATATAAGTGGTGCAAGCATCTATCTTTGTGTTGTTCATGATCTTATAGGAGAAGCATTCACTCTTTTACCATTAACTGTGATATTAACTGTAGGTTTCAAGGTTCATCTGCTTAAAAATGTAACTTTGTAGTCCTAGTTTTCTCAGAGGAGAGTTTTTCACAGGAAGGGATTATGGTTTTTGTTTAAATTTTCGCATATATTGATAGAATCATATTATTTATCTTTTTTTAGCCTTTACATAGAGTATGTAATATTGACAACTTTTAGCTGTTAAATCAGTTTTGCATTTCTCAAATAAACCTGACTTGATCATAAAGTACTAGTCTTTTTATAAAATGTTGAACTTAATGTACTTACATTTTATTAATACTTTTTATATCCACATTCATTGACTATATTTGCCTACAATTTCTTTTTGATTGTCTTTGCTTGGTTTTGGTATCAGGGTAATGCTAACTTTCTTTTTAGTTTTCTCAAAGAGTTTATGTGGAATTGATACCTTTACTAAGACACTATAGTATTCAGTTGTTTATAATCTCTACTTGGCTTTAAATATCGTTCAGATCTCTAGTTATGCTATGTCTTTCTTTCAAATATTAGTAATTTGTTTTCTTTTTTTGTCTTGATAAGTCTGAAGAGAGATTTGTAAATTTTAATAAATTTGTGAAAGAACAAGATTTAGTAGTTTCACTGCTTTTTTTCTGTTTTTCTGATTTCCAACTTTAAATTTATTTTCACCTACATACTTTGGATTTCATTTTTTCTCTTTTATTTTATTCTTAAAGTGGAAGCTGAGGTAGTTGATTTGAGACCTTTTTTCCTTTTTAATATAAGCATCTAGAGCAAAAAATGCACTCTAATTATTGCTTTAGGAGTATCTCACAAATTTCATATATTGTTTTTATTCTCATTCAGTTGAAAATACTTTTGAATATCACTTTTTATTTCTACTTTGGCCCACCAATTAAACTTAGTTTAACATTATATCCTTTGCAAATACTTTTTTGAAATATTGACAAATAATTATATATGATATAGTTTTTAAATATTTGGAGTTTCCCAGATATATTAAAGATTTATAGGTTTATATTTTATGTATTTGAAATCTATATTAACTACATGAATGTATAGGATTTTTCTTGTCATTTTGATAAATTGACCCCTTTATCATTATGGTAATATCGTTTGCTTTGCAATCTGCCTTGTCTAATAGTTATATTGTTATTCCAGCTTCTTTTTGATTATTAGTGTTAGCATAGAGTTATCATTTTAACGTCATTTACATTTAATCTATTTGGTAATATGGTTGGGTCTTTTTAAAAAATCAAGTCTGACAGTCTTTGCCTTTTAGTTGGGGTTTGTAGGCAATTTTCATTTAATGTGACTATTGATATTATTGAGATTGAACACACCAACATACTTGTTTATTTTTCCCATCTGTTCTTTGTTACCTTTTCCCCTTTTTCAATATTCTTTCCAATCACTTTTAAAGTTTTGTTTTAAATCTTTTTTTTTTTTTTATCAGCTATAACTCTTTTGTTTTCTTTTAAAGTGGATTCTTCAGGGTATAGATTTTTAGTTTATCACTTTATAGCTTTAATTGATATTTCACTACTTTATATGTAAGATACTGAAAATACTGTACTTCCTATTTACTTACCCCCATCTTTAATGTTGTTATTGTCAAACATTTATTTCTATACTTGCTATTGATTGCAAAATTAATTGCTATTATTTTGCTTTAAGAAATCTATTTTTCACTTTGGGAGGCCAAGGTGGGCGGATAACAAGGTCAGGAGATTGAGACCATCCTGTCTAACACAGTGAAACCTCATCTATACTAAAAATACAAAATTAATTTTGCGGGTGTGGTGGCACACACCTATAGTCCCAGCTACTCGAGAGGCTGAGGCAGGAGAATTGTTTGAACCCAGGAGGCGGAGGTTGCCGTCAGCTGAGATTGCCCTGCTGCATTCCAGTCTGGGTGACAGAGCAAGACTCTGTCTCAAAATAAATAAATAAAGTATAAAAGAAATATTTTTTTTCAACATTTATTTTAGTTAACAGTGTGTATATGCAGGTTTGTTACCTAGGTATATTGTATGATGCTAAGGTTTGGAGTATGAGTGATACCATCACCTAGGTACTCAGCATAGTACTCAACAGTTAGTTTTTCACACTTTTCCGCATCTCTACTTCCCCAATATAGTAATTCCCAATGTCTATTGCTACCATCTCTACGTTCATGAGTACCCAATGTTTAGCTACTACTAAACGAAAATATATGGTATTTGGTTTTGTGTTCCTATATCAATTCATTTAGAATGATGGCCTCCATTGAATCCATGTTGCTACAAAGCACAGGATTTTGTTCTTTTTATGGCTGCATAGTTTATGATATATAAGCACCACAGATTTTAAAATCCAATCCACCACTGATGGTCACCTAGGTTGGGTCCATGGTTTGTCATTGTTTACAGTGCTGTGATGAACATGCCTGTGTGCGTGTGTTATTGTGGTAGAATTACTTGGCAGTTTTTCTTTGGTTATATACCCAGCAGTGGGATGGTTGGATCAAATGGTATTTCTGAGAGGTGAAGCCAGCTGGACTTTCTGGGTCCAGTGGGGACCTGGAGAACTTTTCTGTCTTAAAAGGGGCGCATAAATGCACCAATCAGCTCTGTGTAAAAATGCACCAGTCAGCACTCTGTAAAACACACCAATCAGTAGGATCCTAGAGGTAGCCAATCACAGGGAGGACTAAAAAAAGGGCACTCTGATAGGACAAAAACGGAACATGGGCGGGGACAAATTAGGGAATAAAAGCTGGCCACCCGAGCCAGCAGCAGCAACCAGCTTGGTCCAGCTACATACCGTGGAAGCTTTGTTGTTTCGCTCTTTACAGTAAACCTTGCTACTGCTCACTCTGGGTCCGTGCCATATTTAAGAACTGTAACATTCACTGCGAAGGTCTACAGATCCATTCTTGAAGTCAGCAAGACCACGAACCCACTGGCAAGAACGAACTCTAGACAGAGTTCTATTTTAAATTCTTTAAGAAATCTCCAAACTGCTTTCCACAGTGGTTGAACTAATTTACATTCTCACCAACTGTGTATAAGCATTTGCTTTTCTCTGCAACTTTACCAACATCTGTTGTTTTTTGACTTTTTAATAATAGCCATTCTGGTGTGAGATGCTATTCATTACAGTTTTGATTTCTGTTTCTCTGATGATTAGTGATGCAGAGCATGTTTGTCATGTTTGTTGGCCTCTTGTATGTCTTCCTTTGAGAAGTGTCTGTTCTTGTCTTTTGCTCATTTTTTAATGGGGTTATTTATTAGTTGAGAGTTCAATCAAGAACACAGTCTCATTTACAATCACAACAGGATAAAATACCTAGGAATACATCTGACCAAAGGGGTAAAAGATATGTACAAGGAGAACTACAAAACACTGTTGAAAGAAATAATAGATGACACAAACGAATGGAAAAACATTACATATTTATGGATTGGAAGAATCACTATCATTAAAATGGCCATACCACCCAAGGCAATATACAGATTCAACAATATTCCTATCTAACTACCAACATGATTTTTCATAGCATTGGAAAAAAATTCTAAAATTTATACGAAATCAGAAAAGAACCCAAATAGCCAAAGCAATCCTAAGCAAAAAGAACAAAGCCAGAGGCATCGCATTACCTTACTTCAAACTATGCTATAAGGCTACAGTAACGCAAACTAGATGATATGGGTACAAAAACAGACATAAAGACCAATGGAACAGAATAGAGAGCCCAGAAATAATACCACACACCTACAGCCATTTGATCTTTGACAAAGTCAGCAGAAATAAGCACTGGAGAGGGGACTTCCTATTCAATAAATGGTGCTGGGATAGTTAGCTATCCACATGCAGAAGATAAAACTGGACCACTATCTTTCACTACACTCAAAAATTAACTCAAGATGGATTAAAGATTTAAACGCAAGGCCCTAAACTATAAGAATCCTAGAAAAAATAAAATAAAATAAAATAAGAAACACAGTTCCGGACATCAGCCTTGGGAAAGAATTTATGACTAAGTCCTCAAAAGCAGCTGCAACAAAACACAAATTGATGAATGGGACCTAGTTAAACTAAAGAGCTTCTGCACAGCAAAAGAACCTGAAGAGTGTAAACAGGCAACCTACAGAATGAGTGAAAATTTCCAAAAACTATGCATCTGACAAAGGTCTAATATCCAGAATCTACAAGAAAGTTAGACAATTGGATGTGAAGTCTATTATTTTATAGAGATGAAAAATAAGATGAAACATTTCATATTTACTAACATGCATGCCATTTCCAGGGTTCTTTATTATTTGTATGGATCCAGCTTACAATCTAGTATTATATTCCATTTGATAAAATACTTTTTTAAGATTTTACATGGTGGAAGTCAATATACTTTCTATAATTTTTAAATATTTTGTATGTGTGAACTTTTATTTTACTTTTGTTTCTGAAAGATGCCTTTGATGGGTACAGATTTCAGGGTGTGTTTTGCTTCAGAATTATAAAATATTTCTCTACTACCTTCTAGCTTGCACTGTTTCTGACAAAAATCTGTTACTTTGTACATAATGTCTTTGTTGTGTGTCTACTTTTAAGATGTACTCTTTATCAGTGGTTTTAATGAATGTGCCTTAGTGTGACTTTTTTCATGATTTTGTGGAGTTCGTTGAATTTCATATATTTGTGTGGCTATACTATTCTTCTAATTTGGAAAAGTATTTAAACATTTTTTGTATTCCTTCCCTTTCTACTTTCCTCTGGGAATCCAAATTCCATGCATATTAAACAGATTTAAAGTATCCCACAGCTCACTGAGACTGATTTTTTTTTCAGTATTTTTCTTTTTGTTTCTTTTAATTTTGAATAATTGACATTGCTATTTCCTCAAGCCATTATTTTCTTCTGCAATATCTAATTTTCTGCTAACCTTAGTGTATTTCTCACTTTAGAAATTGTAATATTTGTTTGATTTGTATCTCTCTTTAATTTTCCATAATTCTTCTTAACATATTCAATCTTTTCTCTATCTTCTTTTTTTTTTTTTTTTTTTGAGACGGAGTCTTGCTCTGTCACCCAGGCTGGAGTGCAGTGGCCGGATCTCAGCTCATTGCAAGCTCCGCCTCCCGGGTTCACGCCATTCTCCTGCCTCAGCCTCCCGAGTAGCTGGGACTACAGGCGCCCGCCACCTCGCCCGGCTATTTTTTTGTATTTTTTAGTAGAGACGGGGTTTCACCGTGTTAGCCGGGATCGTCTCTCGATCTCCTGACCTCGTGATCCGCCCGTCTCGGCCTCCCAAAGTGCTGGGATTACAGGCTTGAGCCACCGCGCCCGGCCTTTCTCTATCTTCTTAAGCATATGAAACATGGTTATAGTAGCTGTTTTAATGGTTTTGTCTACTAATTTTATCATTTATGGTTTATACATTATAAATTCTATCTTCTTAGATACTTTATAAACATTTTTATAAATATCACTAAACTTTTTTTCTTAGTCACAGTTAAGTTTCTTGGAAATAGGTTTATCCCTTAAAACTTGCTTTTAGGCTTCATTAATTCATATCAAAGCAGACTTTAGTTTAGGGTTATTTTGCCTGATTCCTGAGGACAAAAAGTTTGGAGACACCAAGGTAGCTAGAGTTCACAAAGCAAAGTACTAGAGAGGAGAGGAGTGCACAGAAAGAGAGAGAAAGAGAGAGAGAGAGAGAGAGTCTTAGGAATATACAGAGGGTCCCCATTAGCCTTCTTCTAAGTACTAATCAGTGTATGTGTCCAAGGAAACTACAAAGGCTGGGAAAATAATTGCATAATAAGAGGGAACAACTGTCTAGGACAAAGTGCTAAGAATGCATTTTCTCCAGACCAGCCATGGTAGAAAAGTTTTGATAGGCAACCAGGACTATGGTCTCTAAGAGAAAGAAAATAAATTATTAATAGGCATCAGGTGGAATACTCAGAGGTCTATTATGGCCTCAGGAATCAGGTGAAATAGCTGTAAACTAAAGTCTACTTTGATATGAAACTGTTATTTCACATATTTTGCCCAGTACTTTATTCCACACAGTAGGGTAAATCTATTTCTTAAATACTATTAATTCATAATATTTGAATGAATTATTTTATTCCTTTCATGATATTTTTATTAATTTATTTTCTGAATTATTTTAAATAGCAAGAAAATTAGCAACATGGATTAAATTTATAAAATCTGCTTCTAAATAATTTTTAATTCCTAGTCAAGGCTGAAGAGACAGAAAGCAGTCTCTATTGCTGTTTAAGATAAACTTATTCTAATTAATTATTTTCATAACAATGAATACCAAAATTATATATAATATACCTCTGGGCCACCCAGTCTGTGAACAATGTATTAAAGCATAACGTTTCAACTAAGAAATTTCAAGGTCAGCTACTTTCTGAGGCCTTGCTGAATAATTGCCCAAGGGGTTAAATGCTCTTTTCGTGGACCTGTTAATTGGACTGTGGATTTTGGTTGGTTGTCTCTTGTCATTGGTTCCCACATGGTTTAGCAAAATGGTTTACAGGCTGCCCCCTGAAAGAAATAATAGTATAGAAAGTAATAGTAAACATGCTACTGAGTACATTTCTGCTGCCATTTTGAAGTTTTAAATTAAAACTTTTGGTTGCAATTCTATAAATACATTTTACGTAGGAAACAATATTTTTCATAAATAATTTAGAACCCTCCAATAAAAAGGATGACTTTTTTTTCTCACAAGATCAACTCTACTTTTTAAGTGTGGGTAATACTTTTGGAGGTGGTTAAAATCACAATCTTTTCCAATGAAATGCCCAATGTATATAATTTATTCCCAACAAAAACAGAGGATGCAAAGTCCAAAAGATCTTTGTTATTGCCATATAAATAGCAAAATGCTGAAAAGTTTTTGTTGCATGAAGCAGTTAAATATTAGTAAATATTGATGTATGACAAATTTCATAGTATCCATTAACCTTTACATTTTCCAAATGTCATAGAACATTTTAATTACACAAACCACTAT
Source organism: Macaca nemestrina (assembly GCF_043159975.1). Lineage (NCBI taxonomy): Eukaryota > Metazoa > Chordata > Mammalia > Primates > Cercopithecidae > Macaca > Macaca nemestrina. Next base: position 88,983,480 of record NC_092130.1, on the reverse strand, counting down.
CAACTTCAGTATCATTAGTATAGCTCAAGGCAGACGTTGTAATTTGTCCTAAATCTGGGCTATTCACCTCAATTTAAAAAATATAATCAATGTCATAATGTTTCTAAAAGTTAAAAATCATGTACAGTATTCAAAAATAAGTAAAATTTTGGTATTGCTTTACTTTAACAGCACATGAATTAAAACTGCATTATAATGAAATTGCTGCTGAACATTCCCATTAATATCAAATGAATTCATTATGACCAGCACAGTTACAATGAATACTAAATGAATTAATAATAATGAGCCATTTAAAGTGTTACCTAATTGTTTTATTTCATTTTTATGTATATTTTGGTCCTATTTTAACGGTTAGGTTAATAGACACTGACATTAAATAATTAATTTTCTTGCCTAATGTTGGATAATGTGTTCATGCTATTTTCTGATGATCTCTGTATTTAACCCTTTTTATTTTACCTCAGTCTTGCCACTTATTGCCTCCTTGTTTGATACTACTAGAATAGAAACTAGAATAGCAAATGTTAAAATTTAATTTGATATGAAAAAGAAAGCATTAAGATAAAAAGCAACTCTGGGCCACAGACATCTTCACTATACACCTTGGTAAGCCACACAAATACTTGAAAATGGCAAATTTGGCCTGTTAGACTCTCCACTTTGTTGCTGCAACAAACAGGCAACAACAACAAATAAACTTTTATTCTTTTTTGTTAGTTTTTCTGTCTCTGCCAATAGGCAGACATGATCAGTCAGGAAGAAGTAAAAGGAAGGATCACTTGCATAGAAGTTCTTTAGCTTTAAGAAAAATCTTAATCTACTTGATTATTATTTATATCAAAATATTTTAATTCGTAATTAACCTTTTGCTTCTAAGTTATTTGGAGACTTGTTACATTTACTAAATGGTATCAGCTGTACAGAGTAGCACACAGACTTCATCGATTTTCCTTGACTTTGAGGTTTAGGAGCTCTTCCTTTATGCCTACCAACCAGTCTCCCCTCCTCCCATGCAATATTCAGATCCTTAATCTTTTATCAGAGAAATGCCTTTCATGTTGGCAGCTCCCCTAAAAGAACGACGGTCAAAAGTTGTGTTCAGTTTTTAGTAATGTTTTGACCATTCTATATACAATTTTTTGGAAGTCAAATTAAAAACCGGAAGATTCATATAAAAATCTAGGTTTCTACCTTATTTTGATAACCAGAAATCTCTGTTAACACTTTCTCCATATTCTGTATGGTAATGATAATCTCAATGGAACAGAAGCTGCACTCTTTGACACCGTGTTAATTTTATCATTGACTACATTCTTCTTATCCCACACTTCATAATTTATTCCTGGGACCTATGTGGTCATCATATATATATATATTTAGATTATGACCCAAAATGATATAATCTGAGATTGATATAAGGTCCTACCTTTCCCCAAATCTCCCCCATCATTATCCGCAGTGCTTGGGATTCCCTCAGCAAAAAACATGTTTGTAAATAAAGTATCTCCAGTGCGCCTTTGAGAAGGTGAATATGAGCAGTATCAAGTCAGCAGGACGTATTTAGTCAGGGAGGCTTGTATCACAGGTATTATTGCTTTAACAGACTCCTGAAGAAATGGGGGCCTAAATAGGAAATTTTAGATCCTGATTTTTGAAAGAAATGTTTCCTTCAAAAGGCTAGACAGAGAGATTCTGAGGGCTGGATCTTGGGGATGATGTGTGAAGGAAATAAACATTGCTTTGGAGTGCTGGACTCAGATGAAAGATTTAGGCAGAGAGCAGAAAGGTATCTAGATGGATGATATTTTAAAGAAATAGAATGTATTCACTGAGCCTGATTCACTTGCATTAAATATGATCTGTCCCAGCAGCCCTTTGATGTTTTCTAATCAGCCTTTTAAAACTGTTTTCTTGAAAAGAAAGCTATCTCTTTGGAGCACTTATCGTGGAAAATCACAAATTCATCCTCACTTTCAGAATGAATGGATTTCAAGGGGCTCTTAAAGTTGAGAATACATACTCTACATCAATTAAATATTACTTGCTGTTATTTATTTTTTGTAGGTGATATAGTTACTAAATTACTAGGAAGTAAGCCTTAATCTTACCATTGTGTAATAATTTAGTAAAAGCTTATGAGTAGATATACTCTATTTCCTTTGCTGCTTGCAATTATTTGAAATTGGAATGTACGTTTTTTCAGAATCATGACTAAAACCTTTTATTCTCTACTATTCAATGTTGTTGAGCAAGGCAAGGGAGCCGTTCATATAACTATCTGAGTATCATGGCATCATTGCTTCTTAGATTGGGCCTTAAGAATGATTAATATATTCCTTTCTGGTGTTCATGTATCTAGAGTATCTAATGACATTGCTTGATATAGCTGTCATTTTCATATATACTTTGGTGAAGTTCTACCTAAAAGAAGTGAAAATGGGCCAAGGCCAGGACTATTTTTCACTCTTCCCTTATAGTAATTATCCAGGGAATTTCAGCTTGCCAAAATTTTTTTTATGAAGTCCTTTTCCTCTTTTCGTTTTGAATGATTTAATCTTCTTTTTTAAGTAGTCTTTTCCCAACCTGTCTCCTTTCCCTAACCTAAATGAAGGAAGAGATCTTTGAAAAACCTTTCATTAAAAGGATGACTGCCTAATCCCTGAGTATTCTCAGAACTTTTCATGATGGAGCCTTTGAGAATGTTTGGCGCCATCTGTGCCTCGATTTTCCTTTCTTCTGATTTTTCTTTTTTTTTTTTCTTTTTTGTCTATTTTTTTTTTTTTTTTTGAGCTGAGGTGCCAGCCGAGCCAGCCTGTGCCTCTGTTTTCTGCCAAAAAGGAAAAAAAGAGAAATGCCATGAATACTAAAATAAGACATTTTTTTCAGTGTTTCTGGTATAAGCACTGTACATTTCAACTGAGTTTTCTGTAAGAATCTGTTTTTATCATCCTTTACAATAGAAAACCCACAAGAAAACTTGTGGTCTATTAGCAGAAAACAGAGGCCCTGGCAAGCTCCAGAGCAGCACAATCCTACAGTTGGGAAGCTGGGCAAGAACCCAAGTTTGTCCACGCCTAAGAACAACACTGTCTGCTAAAATTACAGTTTTCCCTTTTCACAAACCTCAAAGTTGTGAAACTTTACTAACTTTAAGAAAAGAACAGTTGGCCATACAAAAGATACACTTCCAAATCCATCGAGCAACTTACTTATACTTGCAAATGAACCACTTGGAGTGAGTCTTAAAATGTATTTGTTCCAATTATTCTGCTAAGGTAGCAAGCAGAAAGTAATCATTTTCTATGTATACTGTGAATAAGAGACTCCAAATGTTGGTTCCAAAGAAAGAATTTGACCAATAGTTGGTAAGTGGGCGTGTAAGAAAGGGTGCTATAGAAATGATAGCCACATTTTAAAAAGTACAAAGTGTTTTCTCAGTTCTTGTATCTTCAGGATGATATAATGCAATGAAGTTAGAAAAGTCTTTTTTTTTAAGGTCTGATGTTTCCTGTTTTTGTGATTCTTATAGAGACGAGTATTGGTAATTAAGCATTGCCATGTAACTCATCAATTCAGATACGTCAATGGAAGATACAGGTTGATGTAGGGTGACACTCCATCAACAAATTGAATTACATTGCAGAAAGTTTTTAGCAAACAGAAGCCAGTTATTAAATATTTGTATCAGTTAGAGTTCAATCAGATGACTCAAACCACACTGGTTTGCTAATAGAAAAAAAAATTAATAGAGAGGATTGTGTTCCGGTAGAAGTTGGTTAATTGATGAGAGGAGGGAAAAGGACACTGGAGGTCCAGAGATGTAGCAGATTCCAAAGGGCAATTATTATATCTAGGCCAAAGAGGAGAGGACAGCAAAGGAGCTAAGAACTGGTAAAATCCCTTTATTTATATGCTGTGCTTCAGACCTCTTCAGAAAGAGCATAGCTTCTGCAGGGAGCTGGGCTATGCATGTTTTCATAGGGTGTGGCTGACTCTGGTCCATGGAAGTAGTGTACTGTTGTTCAAGGATGTGGGAGGAACAGACCTAGAAGTAGCTACAGGTGGGAAGAGGGTGTCGCTGGAGCTTCTCAGGGTCTAGCTGGAGCTTCTTAGTGCAGGCAGCAGGACTCTCATGCTGAGCCACAATAACTGAGCGCCAGACTTGCAAGAGAAGTATCTTTTTGCTGATAGTGGCTTGCTGAGTCGATACAGGATAGACTTGATAGCTTGGCCTCATGGCTTTAAATAGAAGCTGCAATGTTCATGAACTATAACATGAAAAGACACTGCTTCCATAATAACAAAACATAAACATCTTTATTACGAATAACTCAGATATTAATTGCAGAATTCATTTTGCTGGCAACTTGTGACTTATAATAAGAAATATATTTCTTACATCCAGTATATTATAAGTTAGTCATGTTACTTTTTCACTGTAGAATTAACAAAATCACCATTTTCTACCTTTATATATTTTAAAGTACTATTAAGGATGGTTTTAGGGTTTCAGTCTTCATTTAAATTACTCCAATTTCCTTTTATTCTTCACCAATCTCTTATTACATATAATTAATCTTCTAACTTCTCACATGGAAACAGTAGTGCAGAGAATTACTCTATTGTGGCCTAAATAAACGTAGACCTTTAAAATAATGTTTTCAGGAGACTTATTGTAACAAAATGCCATAGGCCATCTTATAGTAGATAATTTTCTACAACAAAATATTTTCAATCTGTGAGATAACCCATTTATTTCCAGCATGATTCAAACAACCAAATTTCAGTACAACTGGATAATTTATTTAGTAAACACTTATCAAGTGATTATTACCAGCAAAATACTCTGTGAGACTCTTTAAGACAGAAATATATAAGACCTTGGTCTTAAGAAATTGTATATAATAGATATTAGTCAGTATCAGACACATTTGATATCTTAAGACAAATTTATACTAAAGATTTTAATTCTATTTTAATGTATATTCAAAGTGCTGGATCCCACCCATCACATTCTCAAGCATTATCTTGTTTTGTAGTTCTAGAATTTGTACTTATTAAGGGTATTATTCTGATTCAGGCTTCCGTGAACATTATTTTGTTAATTACTTTTTCTCTCATATTTTAAAGTTGAGCATAAAGGGTGCATCGTACCTCGGCATCAAAACTATTCATAAAATCATCAATCTACTGCTCTCAGGTCAGACTGTTTACTCTTCATATTTTAGTGAGTCTTCTGAGCTGACTTTATTACTGAATCTTATATTTTGAGCAACTATTCAAACATCAAACATCTAAGTGTTTTTATAGGCATTGTTTGTACTTTTTGTTAGTAAATCTATAATACCAGGCAGCCTTCTAAATCAATGATAAATCCATTTCTTCTCCCTATCTACATGCTAGAGTTGATTATGTCAATCAGCCTTACTGAATGTATTTTTCAGTAAAAATACATTTAAGAAATCTAAGTCAGATTTGTTAAATTTGTTAAATCTAAATAGGTTTAACAAATCTAAGTTAAACTAAAGTTTTTATAAGGGTTTAGACAAAAAAACTTTATTTCCACTTTCCAATATTTCTGTCAGTATTAGAATTAAGTTCATTTGCTTTTACTTATTTTTCTCTTGTTACTTAATACAGTAACATTTGAGTACAATAGCTTGTATATATTCTTAAAAGTATATGAGCTAACTCATTTTTCAATTACATTTAAGAAATAATAGCTAAAGGAAAACTAAAGTAATTAAATAAACTATCTGCTATTTTCTAGAAAGTTTCAATGACCTGTTTTTTTCTCTGCAACTTTGGAATAGCCTGTAATGTGAAGGGCACCATTCTTAACATTAGAAGAAAAATTAATGTTAGCTCACCTTTCATAATAGCCCTGCTACATACTAGGATCAATACAGAAAAACAAAAATAATAATTACCGTAAAACTTTATTGTTTTATATGTATCTGGTTCATATTGTTGTCTTTTTGAGTAATCACAAAAGCACATAACAGATTCAACATAACACATTCAACATTAATTGGAATGCTAACTCTGTGCAGGACACTCTGAACCAGGAAATACACAGAAAAAGCAAATGAAGATCTTGATCTTGAGGAGTCCTTTCTCGGAGAGTGCAAATTATCACAATGAAATGTTTGTTGCCAAGAATTGAGCCTGCCTATCCAGTGCTGATGCTATAATGGTGCTGTAGAGGTTAATAATGAGAGTAAAGAAACGTGGGCGAATGAGGAAAGGCCAGATGTTGCATTTGGGCTTAATTTTAAAAGATGATAGATATTGATCCAGGAGAGAAAGATTGGCAAAAGTAGAATAAATGGAAAAGCTTAGAATCTGGTGTCAGAGGAAGGTATAAACATAATGTTAAAAGGGTAGTTTAAGGATATGTAAGAATTGGCCTTTATAGCTGTACTATTTCTAAGATGGTATACCTTAACGTGTAAGGAATTATGGAGGGCTTCTTTTATACAGCGTCCTGTTTATGAGGCTCATCCGCATTGTTGTACACATTGTTTTAATGTGTCCTTTTTATTTTGAGTAGTATTCCATTGTACAAATACTCCATTACTTGCTTATTCAGTCATCAGTTCATAAACATTTTGGTTTCTTCCAGTTTTAGAATAATGCTATTATGAATATTTGCTTACAGGTATTTGTGTAAACATGTGTTTTCATGTATCTTGGGAAAAGTCTAGAATTAGGATGAATAGATTGTATGGTAAGTATATGGTTAACTTTATTAAAACAAAACTATCAAACTGTTTTTCAAGATAACTGACCCACTTTGCAATCTCCCAGGAAAGTATTCAATTTTGAGTTGTTTTATATCTTTGCCAACACTTAGTATTGTGAACCTTTCCAATTTTTGTAATTCAAGTATAATGACATTTTATTATGCATAGTTTAGTCATCCTGGAGAGACATAAAGGGATATGGAGAAAGCATGGCAGATCAGAATTTGTTCAGAGGTCCTGAGACATCAAAATGTAATTAAACCAAAGGCTAGGTCACACTTAGCTGCCTGACCCCAACATTACTTGGAGAAAGATTAGATTCTTAATAGGCTCTGAAGGTTTACTGCATAATTTCTGAACTTCCCATGTTTGCTTTGACTATGTATTCACCCTGGGACTGGATTTTTAGTTCTCGATTTTAAACAAGAAACAAAACTGTAAAGAACAGCTCTCTGGGATTCTTCCTTCCCAATGACTAGTCTTTTTCTTATAGGACACTGCCTCTGCTTCACAGGTCCAGCCTGTATGACAAAAATTTTAAATTCTTAACTCAGTCTCTCTTTACCAGGGAGAAGGGTACTAGGTGTGGGACTGACCCAACACAACTCTTACATTACTTTTAAGGACCTCTGACTTTCTCAGCCATGCCCACCCTCCATATCGGCAGGGATTTTCTCCCTCCCTACAGTTAAGTTTCCTCTGCTACTCCCTCATATAGTACCTGTCAGTTTTATCTGTGCATGCCTGAATCCAGATTATGAACACAGATCAAAGTCCATTTCCCTTCACATAAAATGTCTTGTCTTTTATATAAATATCCCTTATCATTTTATAATATCTTACAACGTTTATAAAGTTTCCCCCAAACAGATGTTTCTTTGTAACCCAAAGAGGACTGCTAGTCTTCCATCATAACCTGGGTATAGCTTGGTCAAACTAGTCTGCTACTGTTTTCTTTTGATCATTTCTCATGTCTCTTCCAACAACAGGAAGTCAGATTGTTGTCCAAGCCCAAGGAAAACTAACCCTCAGAAATCTAGACTAAGGTCAGTTGATTAAAACAAATTTCAAGATTAATGTAGCACAAAACAGCAACTACTGCTCTTCCCTTCCAACATGATGATCCCCACTATTATACATCTGTGATATTTGTCATGGAACACTGTAGTGACCAGGTGTATCTTCAGTAAAGTCTCCAAATCATAGATAAATATTTCCAAATACCTAGACTGAGTTCCCTGGCAAGCATTCATACAAGTAAATATATCAATCTTACTTTCAATGCTATGAAAGAGTATGGGAAGACCCACTAATGGTAGGGTATTACCTTCTGATCACCCCACAATTTACACATATCTAGAAAGGCACTGTTCGATTAAGTTGTTAATCAGAACTTATGAAGAAACACACAGTGTGTGTTACAAGTCTGAATATTAAAAAATATGAAGATTACAGGATTGTGAGAATACTAGTCATTCTTTTTCTCTAAAAAGGAACATTCAAGATATTATGTTTGTTTCTGAAGTCTTGGGTATTTATTTTGTGCTTTTATAGTCATATGTTCAGAAAAAGAGATATAGCTTGATCTTTTATATTTTGATAGCACTATAAAGTTGATAGAGCACTGGTATCAATTATAATCTGAAAAATATTGGCACATCTCAGAGTCACAAATTCTAAAAGTGTTTCTGATAAGACTATTGATTGGCTTTCAGAATTATAAATTAAATTCATAATTTTGATACTTTGCAAAAACATTTTGAACATTTTTCGTACATATTTGTATGTTTTCACTTTGAAAAGAGCTAAAGTATATAATTATTACTATTAACTACTAACTTTCGAACAAAAATAAGTTAATGCAGCAATAGATTTGATTTGGCATAATAAAGCGTTTCCATCCTTCATTATTTATAATGTTATTGGGAAATATGTGCTAATGCAAACAACTTTCATACATGAATAAAACATAAGGTGGAGCAGTAATTAATATAAAAGGATTCAACAGCACATAAAGGTGGTTAATATATCTACCTCTTCATATATCAACGCCACTTATATTTTGTTGGGAGACACTAAAGATGGAAAATCAAGCATGCTAATTCATTAGTTTCATTCTCAGTTAACTTGAACCTTGCATATAAAAAGGAAATCAGGTCGACTGTGAGCAAGGAGAATGAATAGTTCAGATAAAAGGATCAAGAGGAGAAGGTACACAGGAAGGAAAGGGAAAGAATGTCAGCATGCTTAGCAGAATAAAATGTCTCCTTTAATGACTCAAAGTGGAACAATTTCCCCTATCCTGTCACTGAACACAGGGAAAGTTAGAGGGCAGAATGCATTATATATATGGAGACTGTAGGATCTGCATATAAACTTTTATAGAAAAAACGTGAATGTATAGTAAGATAGGGAAGAAAAGAAAACTTAGAAGGATATTCAAAGCTAATGTTCAGGATGGCACTGAACAGGCATTTTAGTGAGATTCTTTTGGATATATAGAGATAGGGCTTACCAGATTTTTCAATAAAAGAGGATACAGATATTGTCACAAAAGGACCAGAGATCCCATGGGAAGGACAAAAATACAGCAGGACCAGGCATTACTACATCTGAGACTGGATCCAGGACTCTTTCCTGGGTCTCAACACAGTAGTTCATGAATCATCACACTAATGGTTTATCTTTGATGAGGTTTGACTAACTCTGTTAGTGTTTACCTCTGTGTGTCTACTCTTCCCCATGCCAAGTGGTTTCTTTTCCCTGTAGTCTACATGTTTTCTCTAGCTCATGGCTTCAGTTCCCTCTCAGTTTTAGCTTATTTAGAAACTACTATGACCTGTACTCTGTATTTGTGGACAGCAATTTACCTGTCTCTCACAAACTGTCCAATTATCCTTATACTTCCTAACTTCTCTTCAATCAGCTCATACAACCTGCTGGTCTAAGCAGCTATGACTCAGGAGAAAGGCTGAGGTCACATGGCTAGGCTGGCCTGCCCCTCTAGCAAGGGCTTCGGGTGGGACAGTTTTCTTTAGAAAGGGCTATTGCAGTAGCACATTTAATGATGAATAGATCAAGAAAAACAGGCATACTCGAAAACACTCTGTCGGTTTTCTTATTCACCTGTGATATCTGAACTTGTGCTCTTATGGTATGGTTCTCAGCTTTATATTTGCACCTAAAACTCTTTTCATATCAAAGAATAGGAAGCATTATATTTTTGTTTTCATTAAGAAACAAATCTATATAAGATGATTTAATATATGGACGAATGAATAGATTTCCTTCACAATTTTGTCCAGTAGATTGGATGATAATAGTGCTTGACATTAATCATTTTACTTCAAATGTCTGACTTTATATGGTTACTATTTCACAACACTCAAAATTATACATCATGTATTTCTTTTCTTGGATGTTCTGTTATCATTTCTCCCATATAACTTACTAAAATTAAATAGCAAAACTTTCTTTCTAGTTTCAATGCCTGTGTTCTAATTCTCTGGTTTCAGTGATTAGTTTTGGCTATTTAAATATTCTCAAAATTGCATTGATAAAAATACTGATATAGTTAGCTATGAATTTTATATTAACTCAAATTCTTATAGATAGAGTTGTGTACCTCTACTACACCAAGAGAACTTCTTAAAAGTTGATGAAAAATTGTTTTACTACAATTTAATCTTGTCTGTAGATAACTTCCTGAATAACCTACATAAATAAGATTGTTTTTTCTTCTTATTAGTAAGGGACAATATTAGAAGTCTGTAGGTACAGTTTATATGCATTTTAAATGCCATATTAGTAGGAAAATTGTATGAGATTTTTATGGCAGGTGGCTTAATCATCATTTCATTGTGTCACATTAAACCACAAAGTTACTCATGATGTTTTGCATGCTTTGCAATGAGAGGTGAGGTATTAACATCGTGTACTTCTTGTAGTACACACCAAAATGTTTCAATAATTTTGTAGAGTTGAGAGGAGATAATTCATATCTTAAAATTTCTAAGATACAATTCAGATCTTAAAATTTTAAAAATATATACAAATATTGCAAGGAAACCAGACTTTTGTATTTAAAAGCTGCTACTCTGAAGTGGAAATTTGTGTCTAGCAGTTTACATTTTCTTTATAAGATATTCTGAGTTCTGCCTTATGGTAAAGATTCTGTCATGATAAAATCAATCTAAGTTTTAGTAATCAAGGAAATTTATTAACTAAGTGATTATTGATTGGAAATAAAATTTGTGGAAATTTTAAAGGGTAATAGATGTTCAGAAGATACTAGTATTTAGAAAACAATATAAATCACATCATTCATGAAATCTTTAGTAGGATGAATTACATTAACTTGAATGATGATTGCAGTACATATGCCATACCCAAACTAAAGAATGGTGCCACTTGACAATTACAAAAGTTTCTATTCATATTGCATGCCATTTGAAAAAACACACTTTTTGTATCTATTGATAGGAAAATCAAGATGCTTTTCAATCTCCCAAAGCATATTGCCACATAACTCTTTGTTTCTTGCAAAGAGTCAAGGCAAGAGTTAAAGATAAGTTCAAGATTATTTGTACCCTTTGTTGAATATATGAAGCCAGAGATTCTTTGTGCCATAGGAACATTAGTTCATTAGTTTGTCATTTAAATACTAGTGTATCCCATATTTTATTTCAGAAAATTGTCAGCCACAGCTTTAGCCATGAAGTTAATGTTATGAGTGAATAATAGCAAAGACTTTGCTGTCCTTTCCCTCCACTGTTGTTTCAAACAAACACAAAATCAACAGCATATGCCATCTCCATAAAATAACATAGAGATGTGATCAATCTGTTGCTTTTCTTGAAATGAGATTAAGTCTGTCACACCGTAAATCCACCTGTGTGATGTTTGAGCTTAATGTTTAAACTTGAAAAATATCTGACATTAGAGTAAATAGTGTAAAGGAACAATTGAATTCAGTTGACGGTTATAACTGTCTCTTAACTTTTAACTTTTGGAGACTAGGCCTCTTTGCATAGGCTTCAAATATTTTGAATAAATATTTGTCATAGACTTCTTTGACAAATATTTATTCAAAACCTATTCTATTCAAGGCAGGGGAAAGGTTTTATGGGGACTACAAATAACTATAAAATAATATAGCTAGAATCTAAATGCATCAAAAAATTAGTTTATCCAACACTAAGACTTTTTAGCCTGCAAGCTCTATATTCAGTAAGAAGAAAGGCAGGCTGAAATTTTAGCCCCTTACTTGCCATATATGAGGAGCCATGCTGTACATATGGGATTGAAACGTCTCGATGTGGAGCTTCACCATTCACCATTCAGAAAGCAATGACATAAAAGAAAATCATTTATGATTATTTCAATTATAGAAGATCATGTTGTCAAAATTTGAATGTATAATTTGTGGGCACGAAACTATACCCATTATATAGACATAGTCATCAACTATAAGGAAATAGTGTAATAAGAAAATTGTGTGATTCATTTCTTTTATGTCTTAACTTTTATCTAAGCCTGGGTTTTTATGAACATACATAGAGCCAAGAACAGTGCTCAACATGCATTTTTTCTAAATTATTGCAAAGGAGTTTCTTTCCCTCATTTAAGCTTATCAGTGTTCTTTTATATATTCAAATGGGTGTGTGTTTCAATGTCCTACAAGATATCTATATTAAGTTATCTATATTTTCTCCTAGTTTATTTTTAAGAGTGGATAAGAATGATAAAACCAAAGAATCATAGTAGGCAAACAAGAAGTGGACAGTTTGGAAACTCATATATTTTATTGATATAATACTGATATCCTTTTGCTTTATAGTAGCTTTTGGAAAGAGATTAAATTATCTCTACTAATTGCCTTAACTATCTTCTTTGGTTTATCATGTCTCATTGTTGTGGTAATATCCAATAATTAAGTAAGAAAATATTATTACTTACCAATCTTTTAGGTACAAGTATGTGTCATAGCCAGATATAATTTTAACCCAGACATGATTTTTTTCCAAAAGCAATTAACATTCTATTTAATGAAATCATGTTGTATACTAGATATAATAACAAAAAAATTTGTTTTTAGGAAAGGAAAGTATAAATACAGCAAAAATATAAAGTATAATTGTAATATTATACTTATACATAAGTAATTTATAATTTATAATAAAAAATAAATATGAAGTATTTATTCCACAAAGTCATCTGACATTGACGTATTTGCAAACTAAGATTTTATCACATTAATAATGATTTTATTATTTTCATATAGCAAGCAAAACTGGAAAAGAATTGATAGTATTCATCATCAAAAGAATTATTAATTCAAAATAAGACAAAATTTACAGATAGAAAGCTGAAGCTAATAAAAGGTTAATCATTACATTAAATCAAATTTCTACATATAAAAACTGTCAGTCATTTTAACAAGCATAATAAAGAGCATTAATACTGGATTTTTATATAACATATAATATATTTACATATAACAATACTGCATATTTTAGATAAGGCTCTGCTTTTGTATTTCACCTTTCTCTAGATAAAATTTCTTGGCTGGGTGCAGTGGCTCATTCCTGTAATCCCGGCACTTCAAGAGGCTGAGATGGGAGAATCACTTGAGCCCAGGAGTCGAGACCAACCTGAACTACATAGGGATATACCACCTCTACAAAAAGATTTTTAAAAAACTTATCCAGGCCTGGTGTTTAATTATCCTCTCACCTATGGTCCCAGCTACTTGGGAAGGTAAGGTGGGAGGCTCTCTTGAGTCTAGGAGGTCAAGGAGGCTGTAGCAAGCCATGATCTAGCCACTGCACTCCAGTCTGGGTGACTGAGTGAGACCATGTCTCAAAAAAACAAAAACAAACAAACAAACAAAAAACTAAAAAGAAAAGACACATTATATTGCATTTATTCATCAAAATATGGTTAATTTGTAATACAATAATATTAATGTAACAAAACAATTTAAATTTTTCTTCTGTTCGAAGCATCACGGAATGTATTGCTGATATAAATAAATTTTCAGTTTTCTACAAAGAACTTATTTTTCTATTAGAAATTTTCCTAATAAACAAAGGTATTTGGTGAAAGTGAATTCATTATTTTGGTTGCAAGAATCTTGGATAATGTGTTTCAAAGGCATTTCTAACAACCACAATAACAAGAGCAATTTAGCCAATTTCCTATTATATTGAAACTGTTATAACAGCTATTTTGTTTTTTATAAGTCCTCCTATAGACTAACATTTCTTTGCATAGTTTAATCCCATCTTTGCATGACGTACAGATGCACACTAGTCTCATATTTATTATCATTTTTCAATTTTTCTGTTAAAAAATTAAAATTAAAAATGTAAAATAATAAATTAGAAATACATAGATAAAAAATCAAAATAAAAAATTGAATACATTTGATGGCTTTGCTAAAATTCCAAAAATAGGACTAAAATGTGGCTTTCTATACATGAAAATTACACTTCTTTTTAAGGTTCAAAACTAGCGGATTACACTCTTGCAAGAAGATTCCTTTGATTTTAGTTAAGTTTATCATTTTAAAAGAAGCAAATCTTATGTTTTTCCCTGTAAAATTGAAGGTATGCAGATGACCATATTATTTAATTTAAAAGGGATCATCTGACCTCAGTTTACTTGACGATATGACTTCTTAATTAAACTATTCACACTTGTTTTTTCTTTCTACCAATTAAGCTGTAAGAATGTTATGAAAATTGGTAAAAGCTAATCAGTAAATTGAGATGATGTTTGACAATTGTGCTTCAAGGCCTGAGAGCAGAGACTCTTGGGGATAACCCTTTATGTGGTGCTATATATGACAGGCATTGTTTCCCAATATAAAATTTTCTCACTTATGCTACATATTTTTTTTTAATTGTGTTTTGCATTTTAGATCTGTGACGTTTTTGTGTGAAATGTTGCTCTCCTAGTAGCATATTTGTGATTGTTTGTAGCCTTGATCCAGCATTGTAACTTAGATCTTGTTTGTTTGTTTTATGATAAACCTCCAATCTCATCTGGACTATCAGATTTCAAAAACCAGCTGAAGATTTGGATGTGAATTCTGGATGTTAAAGGAGTTGTTCAGGTTTCATCAGTACCAAAAGGAATTCCTTTTTCTTAGAAGTGAATGAATGAATTCTACATTCTAGGTGTTATATGAGGAGAGATAAACATTTGAGTAATATATGGCAATGAGTCATCTGATTACAGCTATTACCACGGGGAAAGTAGAATATCTGTTTCAATCTCGTTCTAATTTTATCCCTTCCTCTTTAGAATATAAAAGGAAGAAAAAATTGTCAACTAGTATTCCTAAAGTAATTCTATAATAACTTTGAATTATTTATCTTTTATGCCAATTGGTATATTTGCCAAGATCAGATTACAAAAATATAAACCAAGACCATTTTGCAGAAAATGTTTTTTCTTTGGTTAGTATGGTTACAAAATATATTGGATATCTTGAGGAGGGAGAGAGAAGTGGGGAGACGGCTTGAAGCTAAAGAAGATTACTTCCCAATCGCCCCAGCCCCCAGTGTATAGTTTAAAAAAAAAAAAAAAAAAAAAAAAAAAAAAAAGGAAAACCCCTTGACTATTCTTGACTATTTTTTTCCTCTCCTTTACAAGAAAATCACTCTTTAGTTACTCATTTCCTTTCCCCATGATCAGGTTGCCTGCATCTCCAAACACTTGTAAGTACTGTATGTTCTGACATATCCTGAAGTCATGCATTAGCACCTTTTCATTCAGCAAAGGGTGAGAACAGATATCTTTTGGCAGCTGACAGCAGGGCGCAGGCAGCAAGTCGGGAAAGGAAGCGGACGACCGAGGACACTGTGGTGGCCTAGTGGCTAGCAGGACTAATGCACCAGCTGTGAATAACCCCTTTTTCCCCTCCTATCTACCCAACAGATGTCTCTCTGTCATTGTCATGTCCTCAAGCTATCCCAGTAAATGATTTGTGCATTGCAACTGAGTCACCAATGTGGCAATTGAACCTCTTCACAGCTCAAAATTGTTGATGTGTGCACGGAGGGGCCCTGTGGTTGTACTGAACGCATGTATGAACAGGGATGAACCGGAGAGGGACTGGGGGCAAGCACCCAAGAAAGAGTATGAGAAAGGGAAGCAGGAGCCAGAGAGGATACTGAAATGTCAAGGTTACCTTGCTTTGCCTGGAGAATTAAAAGGAAGGGCATATTATTACGTCTGCCTCTATTTGGTCTTTTGGCTCTCTTAGGCTGAAGCAGCCCCTTGCTGCTCTGGTAGATATACATATCACTTTGAAAGATTAAAAAATGAAGAATGCAGTGATCTGTATTGTATATATGCTTTATTCTGTGGAAAGAATGTTAATAAATATACTGAGAGCCTGCAAAGTTTGCCAATATAAATAATGTGGCATTTCAAAGTCTGTCAGTAAGTGTAATTGAATTTTTCAATGTAAAAATATAGTTCAGTTATAAATTGGAGTCATGCTTGACATTAGTTGGGCATTAGAAGATATTAATTAGATACTGCTCACTTCTCTCTGATTTCTTTATATTAAGTGAATTTTCAGGAAAGAGGAATTTGCAAGCATGCAGTTTAGAGATTTTTATTCTCAAAAACAAGCTGCTTGGTAATTTTTAGTGGAGAAATAAATGCTTTTTTCAAAAATCATTTCAGTGAGCTGTCTAAAAATGCCCTTCCCAATATGAACACAATATGAAGAAGCTAATCCATTTTAATACTTTGTAATGATAATAAGCTACAGTGAACAAGTAGCCTAGGGAAAAGATAGTAGTAGTCACCTTTAAACAGAAAGAGAATAGCAAGTAATTGTACATTTTTACACTAGGCTGATGACAACATTTCCTGTGACTTTGAACTTACTTTGGCTGTCACCATCCTGGCAAACATTTTGCATATCAATCAGACAGTTGTATTTCTTGCATGACATTTGCAGCATAATGCAGAAATTTACTTATGTGATCTTTGTATGTAAGCAGACAGTTTATAAGTAAATAATTGTGCTCCTTCATGCTACAGATGAGGATTTAACCTGCATGTGGGACTGCTAAGACCTTTTAAATATCAACACAACATACAATTTACATTTAATGTTCTGATTCTTGTTTAAATCAGTCTTCATCTTTGTTTGGCATGATTCACCCTATGTGATTTATGTGGTTGTATGGTGCTCTGTGTGTGTGTGTGTGTGTGTGTGTGTGTGTGTGTCAGGCCTCTGAGCCCAAGCCAAGCCATCGCATCCCCTGTGACTTGCATCTATAGGCCCAGATGGCCTGAAGTAACTGAAGAATCACAAAAGAAGTGCAAATGCCCTGCCTCGCCTTAACCGATGACATTCCACCACAAAAGAAGTGAAAATGGCCGGTCCTTGCCTTAAACGATGATATTATCTTGTGAAATTCCTTTTTCTGGCTCATCCTGGCTCAAAAAGCTTCCCCACTGAGCACCTTGTGACCCCCACTCTTGCCCACCAGAGAACAACCCCGCTTTGACTGTAAGTTTCCTTTACCTACCCAAATCCTATAAAACGGCCCCACCCCTATCTCCCTTCCCTGACTCTCTTTTCGGACTCAGCCCACCTGCACCCAGGTGAAATAAACAGCCATGTTGCTTACACAAAGCCTGTTCGGTGGTCTCTTCACACGGACGCGCATGACAGTGTGTGTGTGTGTTTTCCAGCAGTTAATTACTTGGACTGAGATTCCAGAAATAGTTTTTATAATAGTGTTTGAATCTTAATTTCTTCAAGACTTGTCATGTTAATTTTTTGTTTTGTATTTGACAAAATACTGTAATTAATCACCAGAAAAAGAAGTATACCCAGATAATTGACTTTTAAAATTGCATAATTTTAATTTATTGGGCTTGTTTGAGTATTTTTTTTTCTAGTCTGTACTACCTTACATTTTGGGGACACCATTACATAAAAACAGATTTTTGAAGTTTTCAAATTAAAATGTCAAAGTATCCAGGATCTTTGCTCTTTAGTGTCCTTCTGAATAGTTTCCTTCCAAATAAATAATAATATTTAAATGCTATCTTTATTTTAGAAAATAAAGTGCCCCCACATTGCATAATGTATGTTACTCAAAAATATTTTTATGATACCATTTTATAGTTAAATTTCCCTTCCATATTCTGCTTGGAGATGAACTTTTTTTTAGGATTCATTTTTGGAAGCAGGTGATCACTTATCTGGTTTGAATTAAGACTTTTCAGATACACTCTGCTGCCTATGAATAATCTCTCAGTAAATGTTAGTACTTGTTACATTAATAAAAAACTTTAAAAATAAATGTTTTTATTCTAATATAACTTTAGGTCTTGTACAGTCTAATAAAATATGTTCCGTTGTGCTATGTGAACACTTTGCCTACTTCTGATAATTGTATGGGTTAATTGATAATTAGCTTCCAAGGTTACAGAAAGAAAATAGAACGCAGGCTGGTCCCAGGAGCTGGAAAGAAAGAATAAAAATTAGAAAATGAAATAAAAATAATGAAGAGTTGGAGCAAATTGTAAACTTTATTTCTTTAGGGAAAAAAACATAGAATTTTAATTTTGTCACTATTCAATGCAATATTCTCCTTTCATGGCCAAGAAAACTGAGTAAAAGGAAAAAGTAAGTGCTAAATTGTGTCAGTGATGGCTAGCTGACTCCTACTCATTCATGCTTAGCTGTCAAGCCAGAAACATTCTGTACACTCTGCATTTAAACTTTGTCATGTGACTAGTTCTTACCAAATTCATATGAGATGAATTGATGTGTGTCTCTTCTGGGTCGAAGTAGACACTTACATAGGTAGAGACTACCACTAAAGAGAGTCCCCATTTCTGCCAGATAAATAAATGTGGGGCCATAGTATAGGAGTAATTTGGATTTCTGAGTCACTTCTTTGGGGGAAAGCTCTAAACATACCAGAAAGAAATGAGAAATATATATTTAATGGTTTACCTCCTGTAGTTGGCAGTTTGTTTCAACTATCACCCTCCCTATTATAGATATTAATTAACATTTATTACCTTCTGTGTACATTTATTCAATCCTCACAAAATCTTTACAAAATAGATATTATGATATGTATTTTGCAGTAGAGGCTTCTGAGACTTGGTGTATTTGGTTGACTTGTTCAACACAACAGCATTAGAATTTTAGCTTCCTGTTTGAGATCTACATTTATACTGTTTCCAGCATACTTCTTCAATGGTCTACTTTTTAAATCCTGATATTTATATTCATTTGACGTGGTATGTATGCATTAGTGGTGAAGAGTAGGGTTGTATGGTTGTATGTTCTTTATAATATACTGACAAATTGGGAAGTTAGGAACTGCTCCACAATCTGAAAATACCTTCAAGTGAATGGGATGAAAGCAAGGTATACCTCTCTTTATAAGATGATAAATTATTTTAGTGTCAATTGGCTTTATAGAAGATGAAAAAACTAAAAATTAATCCCCAGGAAGTCTTAAAAACATTGTTTATGTTATGAAAGACATACTATTGGGCTTTATAAAACCAATTGGGTAAACGCTAATGCTGTTGATACTACTACTAATTCAGTTTTTCATCTGTCTTTTTTTTCTCCTAAGCTTACTTATATATTTATATTATTTGAATTTTCTGATATCTATCTATTCATCCTCTCTTGCTGCCAGAAGTGATATTTAGAAAATACAGATCCTGTATTTCTAGAAATCAGAGTACCTGTGAAGCACTTGAATATTTCTCAATTCAATACACTTACCTGGGAATGTATTTGGGTAATGGAATTTTTTGGTTATTTGTAGTTTTTCCACTAACAGGCAACTATTGTTCAATCTTTTACATTATATCACTTTCGAGAAGGAGAGTAAGGAATTCATTTATCAAAATGTTTGATCCACATTTTTCTTACTAACAAGAGTCCCATAGGCCTCAGTTTTAGAAAAATTTATATGGTTCACTGGTTGTTTCAGAAATAGATGAAGATACATTAGTAATTCAAGCTTGTCCCAGTGGTTCTCAAACTTTTAACAACATTGGAAATACCTAATGGGTATGTTAACGCAGATTACTACAGCAGCCCTACCACCAGAGATTTTGATTCAGTAAGTGTAGACTAGGGCTCATGAAACTGTAGTTTTATAAGTTTCCATGTGATAATAATGCTACTAATCCAGTGACTACACTTTGAGGATCATGGTCTAGAACAAAATGCTTTCAGGAGAATTTGTTTAGCAATGAACGCATATGAAAATATACTACGTCAAAATTCTTTCAGGATCACCTTGGAAAAGTTAAAAAAAAAAAAAAAGAGAGAGAGAAGAGACAAAAATCGAAATGATTGGCCTTTGACATCTTCTTTCTTCAGTTATTGGATGAAGGGGGCCCAGATAGGCACGCTCTTGGGTGCAGTGCGGCTCTGCAGCTGAGGCAATTCCTGAAGAAGGGGCTGGCAGCTGAAAGCTCGCTGTGGACACCACTCCAAATAGCTGGACCAAGCCCTTCCTTGAAAGGGATTTGGGTGGACATCTACATGTCTGCCACACCCCACTTAACATTTTCAAAGCCTTCTATTATCTGGAGTTGACCTGATTTTCGTATCTCAAGCATGTAATTCTTCCTTTTGTTAAATAAGTTTCACTTAACCCCCAGCACTTTGGGAGGCCAAAGCAGGCCGATCACGAGGTCAGGAGTTGGAGACTATCCTGGCTAACACGGTGAAACCCGTCTCTACAAAAAATACAAAATATTAGCCGGGCGTGGTGGTGGGATCCTGTAGTCCCAGCTATTCTGGAAGCTGAGGCAGGAGACTGCAGTGAGCTGAGGTCGTGCCACTGTACTCCAACCTGGGCCACGGCGGAGTACATCTCAAAAAAAAAAAAAAAAAAAAAAGATTCACTTACCCACACTGCTGTACGCAAGCCAAACTTTTTTCCTTTTTTCAGTTCAAAGTTTTTCCCATGCTGTTACTCTGAAACACTATTCTTTCACTCTCCTCACCAGTAATTCTCCTGACTTGTTTCTTATATAAGACCCCTGACAAAATGTTTCATCTCAGGTTTATCATTCTGGCTAATGCAGGTCCCCCTGAAAAATCTCTATAACTGCACTCTTTCCATTTCACTCATAGCACTTACCACTTTTTGTAGTTTTCTCTATAAACTTGTGTTTGTTTGTTTGTTTGTTTCCTATGTTCTCCATAGATCTCAAGCTCAATGGGAACAGAAGCTATGTTGTTCACCAGTGTAAACCCAAAATCATGAAGAACATAGGCTGGTAGCCCTAATGCAGGCTATCTTTAAATATCTGCTCTAAGAGTATGGTGGAGATGATCACCAAAAGTTCCTGACCCTTCCATAGTATAGAGTTATTGTAGAGTGATGGGTAAGTGCGTGACCATGGACCACTTCCCTTGCCCCATCCACTGCTTGTAATGGTTCTTAATCATTAGTAATTTCAACCCAATGGATATTTGGCAATCTCTGGAAACATTTTTAGTTGTCACAACTTGGAGGAAGATGGGTCGCTACTGGCATCTAGTGAGTATAGACCAGTGATACTACTAAACATTCTATAGTGCACACAGTAAGTTCCTACAACAAAGAATTTTCTTTCCCAAAATACCAGTAGTAGCAAGGTTTAGAATATCTGTGTTCTAGGCCGGGCGCGGTGGCTCAAGCCTGTAATCCCAGCACTTTGGGAGGCCGAGACGGGCGGATCACAAGGTGAGGAGATCGAGACCATCCTGGCTAACACAGTGAAACCCCGTCTCTACTAAAAAATACAAAAAAAAAAAATAGCCGGGTGAGGTGGCGGGCGCCTATAGTCCCAGCTACTCGGGAGGCTGAGGCAGGAGAATGGCGTGAACCCGGGAGGCGGAGCTTGCAGTGAGCTGAGATCCGGCCACAGCGCTCCAGCCTGGGCGACAGCGCGAGACTCCCTCTCAAAAAAAAAAAAAAAAAAAAAAAAAAAAAAAAAAAAAAAAAAAAAAGAATATCTGTGTTCTATTTAGTTTTCTATTTCTGCTTTAATAAATTAGCATACACTCACTGTTATAAAACAACACAAATTTATTATCTTTACGGTTCTTTTATGGGTTCACAGAGCTAAAATCAAAGAGTCTAATTGAATTCTATTCATTTCTTGAAACTTAAGGAGAATCCATATCCCTCCTTTTTTTTTTTTTTTTTTTTTTTTTTTTTGAGACAAAGTCTCACTCTGTTGCCCAGGCTGGAGTGCAGTGGCATGATCTTGTCTCACTGCTACCTCTGCCTCCTGGGTTCAAGCAATTCTCCTGCTTCAGCCTCCCAAGTAGCTGGGACTATAGGCGTGCGCCACCACACCTGGCTCATTTTTGTATTTTTTTCAGTAGAGACGGGGTTTCACCATGTCGGCCAGGCTGGTTTCAAGCTCCTGACCTCAGGTCACCCACCTCGGCCTCCCAAAGTGCTGGGATTACAGGCGTGAGCCACCGTGCGCGACCCATATCCCTCCTTTTTTCTTTTTCTTAGCTGCTAGAGGCTTCCTGAATTTCTTAAGCTTGTGACCTCCTTCCTCCATGTTCCAAGCCAGCGACATTGAGTCTTTCTGGCCAGTCTTCTATAGTAATGCCTCCCTCTGACCATGCCAGGAGAGTTCTCCTATACAAAGAAATGATAGATTGGATTCACCTGGATAAGCCAGAATAATCTCCTTTATATGTAGGCCCTTAATAACATCTGCAAAGTTCCTTTGACCATGTACACTAATTCAGAGGCTCTGACCATCTTATGGTTGGCAGCAGAATTTTGCATACAACACGTGGGATGTGTACGTAATTTTTGTCAATGGAAAATCAACATTAGCAATGTGTGTTCATTCTGAGCTAATGGGTTTAAAAAGTGAGTCTGCTGTCTCTCCTCTTTTTCCTTTCTATAATAATCTTGACTCCAGATATTCCAAAAGTCAATAATCTTGAATCTAAAAGATGCAAGATAACAAAATCACTACGTAGAAGTCAAGCCACGAAGAATAAGCGTGAGACTGTTGTGTGAGGGAACAACATATATTTATATATTCTATTAATTTCTACAAGCTTCTGGTATTATATTAAGCCATAGGACCTTGAGTTTATCTATTATAGCAGCTAGCATTCTTATTGTTATTATTATTGAAAATGATACCTTAGGTTATAACAAAAAGCCTAAAATAGGTTGTATTGTTTTAGCAGTCAGGTGGCAGATGACAAGGAAATTAACATCAGAAGAAACACTTTCTTCTGAAGCCCTACACTAAACTTATTGAATGAGATACTTCTATTGTGCTATGCCATAGGGATTCCATAGTTTATCTATTATGGCAGCACACATTACCTTAACTAACACTGTGAGAAACTGGCGGAGTGAATAAATTACTAGGTAAATAGAACAATACATTTCTGAGTTTGTATTGCTCACTTATAAAAATAAATAGAAATCACTGTGTGTATGAGCAACAGTAAATAAGTATCCTTGGCACAGATTCCAAGAACATCAACTGGATGAACGCTGGAATCATGAAGTGTTATTGGCATACCAACGAATGCAAGAAATGCTGAATAGAGGCAACCACAAACACAAACAGATTACCTTCATCTTTCACGTAGTGTTCATTATGATTTGCAAACACTAAAATATAAAGTCACTCTTCTGTACCTTCTGAACACTATGTAACCTGTAGATAGTGACAAGGAAGTATGAAAAACAATCCAAATCCTGAGGCAAAGTAATCTAAACTGTAACCACTGACTCAGGTGATGTGGTTCCCTTCTCCCTCCCATCAGGAATCAGGATTGCAGAGGGTGAGGGGGCTTCGGTGTTTATTTTCACTATAGGATGAGGGACTGCAGGTGATGTCTTGGAGAAGGTAATAATCTGGATATAGAAGACACAAGTGTTCCCTGGAAGCACTCTTACTCCATCCTAAGAGAGGAATTGATTTTTGCCTTTCCACATCTCTACTTGATGGGATATGCTGGTATTTTACTCCAGTTAATTTTGCTTTCTTTCTTCTAAGATAAGTGTATATTAAGACAGTGAGTCTCATGTAGAGTTGTTTCTTCCTTCTCAAAATTCAAAGTTTAGCCATATAGTTAATCATGATATAATGACTCCCAGTGTTAAGTAAAGATGAGAGTCATGGAATGCAAAGGCAACTTTGATACTTGTTTAGAACACTAAAAATACTTCATGTATTTCTGAAGAAAAATAAGAATTAAATTTTTAGTACCCAGAAACATCGGTATAATTCTATCTCTTCTCATCAGAGTTCTGTTCCCCAAGTCTGGAAGATACTATCACTGACTGGTAGCTACCATTTCACTAGAAGTCCCAAAGAGATTTAATTTTTAATTTTCAACTGAATTTAACCATTGAAAGCACCGTAATAGGAGATTAATGACTGATGAAATAGCGCTATTAGTAGCATATCATAAATATATTTTGAAAGTGAGCCTCCGTAACAAAAATATTTTCTTTATAGGAAATATAAATTTCACAATTCAAAACTTCCTTATACATGGAAATACATCACTCCCTAAACTATGTGTAACTTGAGGGCAAAGACAAAATTTGTGTAGATTTGAGGAATTTTTTTAAAGGGTGAACATATTCTTATCCACATATTTTGTTCTTATATATAACTAGTTCAAATCGCCTTCTCATCTACAAAATTCGTATAAATTCATGTATGTAATTCTATACCTTTGCTGTATCTCAAATACTTTTGTTAATCTAGTATGTCCTCTGTAGGAATTCCTATGGTTTTTATTCTTGAGGCAAGTGATACATTTCTGTGACGTTGAGTGGTGGTATATGATATAAGGAACCCCATGAGATTAATTTGGGGCCTGTGTAAATACAACAAGAATGTCGAGAGGTTTAGAAAGAAAATGTAGGCTGGGTGCGGTGGCTCACGCCTATAATCCCAACACTTTAGGAGGCTGAGGCGGGCGGATCACGAGGTCAGGAGATCAAGACCATCCTGGATAACACAGTGAAACTCATCTCTACTAAAAATATAAAAAATTAGCCAGACGTGATGGCAGGCGCCTGTAGTCCCAGCTACTCAGGAGGCTGAGGAAGGATAATCACTTGAACCTGGGAGGCAAGAGGTTGCAGTGAGCTGAGATCGTGCCATTGCGGTCCAGCCTGGGCGACAGAGCAAGACTCCATCTCAAAAAAAAAAAAAAGTAAATATACACCTCTTTAAAAAATAGTGTGTGTATAGAGATTGTGTGTGTCAAAGGAGGGTGTTGTAACATGTGTTCAACTTAGACACTTTGTAGTTATAAACATCTTAGAAAGTTATTTATGACAATAGAAATCTTAAAATCTATATTCTTATTAAAAGCTATTTCCTACATACCTCAAAAATGGCCACCAGATACTGAAAACCCATTATAAATGTTTGACTATTATCTATAAATATTCAAAGGTTAAATAATTATGAAGCTATTACTTTAGATATTTAAAGTGGATCTGTATATGAAAGAATTGCCTAATATTCAATGAATATATAAAATTAAGTAGGTAAACATTCCATTGAAAGTCAGTAGGAAATGCTGAAAATATGTTTTCATAGAAATCATATCTGTAAAACTAATATGATTTAGGGTAATTTCTCAGCTGTGTCATTTAAAAAAATGTAATATTTCATTGGCTTCATGCAATTGAAGTTTTATTTCTTGTCCATGTAACAGTAAAATGTAATGTTCCTGGCTGGTTTGTGGCATTTTCTCTTAAGATAATTCAGGCAATTTGACTCCTTTAGCCTTGTGGCTTTGCCATTCCCTACAGGCCAGCTGTTATGTGCAGAAAGAGAGGATGCAGAAGATGTATTTGCTTCACAACCATCTTCAAGCACATCATTTCTGTTAACATTGCTTTGGCAAGAACATAAACACAGGCCTACCTAGATGAAAGGTGTTTTGGTAATAGACTCCCTGAGTGGAAGCTGCTCCTCAGCAACAACTTTATATTTTGTGAGTGGGCCATCTCTGTCACATTATCAATAGAAAACGAGAAATTCTCACAAAATGCAAGAAATTATGCAGAATCAAAAAAGATAGAAGGTAGACATAATCAGACTGGAGGGCAGAAACAAAGTTCAAAACCTGCATAGAAGAGGACTTCTATAAGAGGAAGCAGGATGTATAAAGGCAATCAGTCCATGTATAAAAGAGGGGTGAGAACTGGGATGGTAGGTAATGTGAACTGGTGACGACTAGAGTAATGATAGCCAGGCAGTTCAACACTCAGGGCTGGGCCCTGGGAAGGCCAATAAGAGCCAGGATGAAGTCGGAGTGCTCTCGCCCAGAAACCTTCTCACCAGATTGCCAACAATTACTGAAAGCGGTATATCTTAAATGGACACAATTGTCACACATAGGATAGCAGGAAATCTGAAGTAAAGGTCAACTCTAAAACAAACAGCATCATTTTAAAAAAATCCATCCAGCTTATGAAATACACAGAGACACAAGTTTAACAAACAGAAGAACCAAACCTAAAGAAATAAAGTTAGTGTGATAAGACTTCTTAAAGTCTTATATTTATGTCAGTATAAAATACTTATATAATAAATCCCCAGAGAACTATAACAGTACAAGTAATTGTTAATTTTATTTATCAACTTGACTGAGCCAAGGGATACTCAGATATTTTGGCCAAACATTATGCTGGGTATGTCTGTGAGGGTGTTTCTGGATGAGCTTAACATTCGAATCAGTAGACTTAGTACCGCAGATTGCTGTCCAAAATGTGGATGGCCCAAACAGATGAAGGCCTGAATAATACAAAAACACCAAATATCTAATCCCTCGACAAGTAAGGGAGAACTTCCATCTGACTGCTTTGAGCTGGGACATTGTTTTTTTTCCTGCTTCTGCTCAACATGAAACATCAGTTCTTCCTGAGTTTTCAGCCTTTCTAGCTTTCAGACTGTGGCTCTCCTGGCTCTCCTGGCTCTAGAGACTTTGGACTCAGACTGGAATACACCATCAGCTTTTGGGGGTCTCCAGCTTGATGACTACAGGTCTGTGACCTCTTGATACCCATGATCATGTGAACCAATTTATTATAATTAATTTCTCTCTCTCTCTCTTTCTCTTTCTCTCTCTCTCTACACACACACACACACACACACACACACACACACACATTTTATTGCTTACGTTTTTCTGGAGAACCCTAACTAATACAATACAATACATAACACACACATGGAATCAACCAGTTATTTTATAAATTAAAGTTTGGATTGTGACATAATGCCAACAGATGTGAACAGAAATAGGCACTGTGGAGAAACTGGGATCTTCAAACTAAAGTATTATCCCACCTCAAAATGAAAAGGAACTCAGAGTAGGGAGAAATCCCAAACTTATACTGATCACAAGAAGGCACATATACATACTAAAAATAATAACATTGGAGAGTTGGGAAAATAGGATCAGAAAAGACTTATAAGGCACTATGTTAACAAAAATCAAGATGGTGCAAAAATATTCATCAGAAAATAAAAATAAAGGCCATATCACAAATATAAATAAAGATACATATTTCATATTTATAAAAGTTAAAATTCACCAAGGAACGTTGGTTTTCTCCTGCCTTCAGACTCAAAATGAAGCATTATTTCTTCTCAGGTCTTGAGCCTTCCAGCTTTCAGACTGGAAAATACGCTATCGGCTCACCTGGCTGGCAGAACTCTGGACTCAGACTAGAATTATATCGTCAACTTTTTGGGGTCTCTTTATAAAAGTTAAAATTCACCAGGAATATATGAAAATAAATAAACTTTAATATGCTTACAACGCCTTTAAAACGTACAATTTAGGCTTGACAGAATTACAAAGAGAGATGAAAAATAAACAATGAAATTGGACATACACTCAGAAATGGACAGTTTGAGTAGAAAAAAGTAAGTACATGCAGTATTTAAATAGGACAATTAACAAGCTAAAGTTAGTAAAGAGTACTTTACTCCCTATATATATATAAATGGCAAAACCTGCAATTACTTTTGTACCAACCTAATATATAAATATATATTTGTGTGTATATATATTTAGATGTATTAATAAAATATTTCACAAATATCTTGAAATTTCACACATTTGGGCTTCTATGGACTACAAAGAAAATGTTGATAAATTCTAAAAATTAGCATTTAACCCATTATATTTAATTAATACATGTGCAAAATTAGTAATTAGCAAAAATTGTATATTACTGCCCCACAAATGTTTTCATGTTAAAAACAATGTAGCTAATTTGTGAATTATATGGAAAATCGAAACTAAAATTACAAACTACTGGGAAACAACTGACAATTGAGAATATCATTAATTGAAATCTGTGATGTGTGGTCAAATTGAGACTTAAAGAAAATATGTAATTTCAGAAATATTTAAAAACTAAGAATTTCTTTCAAATGAACTAAGAGTTTATTAACAATGCTAGAAAAACTCAAAAGTAAGAAATATATTAGAAGTACATAAAAGAAAAAACAGACTACACATTAGAATTTATTAATAAAACAAGAAGATGGTTCCCCTAAAAGACCACTGAACAGGATAAACCTTCGGAAAGTCTGACCAAATGATCTGTGGAAAACAGGGATGTATAAGTATAGTTTCAGATATTTCAAAAAGTGTAAGGTTAATACAGACAGCTTTCTATAAATTTATTTCAACATATGGTTAAAATGAATTATTTTCTAGGAAACCTGAAATCACCAATTCAGTACACCAATACAAATTCCAAATAGGCCAACAGTTATAGCCAACAATAGATAGAAGACAGGGATATATCCTTATCAACAACACCAAGCCCAATGGCTTAGTTCTAGCAAAATGTCAATGAATAAATAATTTTCTGTTAAGTACATTTTCTAGAACAGAGAATAAATAAGAGAGAGAAATAGAGAAGGAGAGAGCCTAGATAGGAGAGGTTATTCTGCAAATTTTCTGAAACTATCATAATAGTAATTTAAAAGTTGGGTGAGAAAAATACTTAAAGAAAGTTAATTTTATATGAAGACAGATGTGAAAATCCTTAACACAACATTATCTAGTAAAATAGTGTTATTAAAATTATACTCTTGTTTATTAAAATAATCATACATTATGACCATTATCATAGCATGATCTCAGTTTAGTATCAGAAAATTTATTAATATAATTACTCACATGAATGGATTAAAGAACAATTATGATCACCTTAATAAATCTTACAAAGAAGTTGATAAAACTCAATACTTATTCTTTATTTTTTAAAAAAACTCCTAACTAGTGATAAAAATAAAATTTTCTTGACTTAAAAGCTATTCACCAGAAATGTTCAGCATGTGTCATTTTAATTAAAATACATTACAAGCATTACCATTAAATTCAGGAACAAGATAGGGCTGCCCACTTCAAAACTACCATTCAGGATTGAACTAAGGGCTTACCTCACCAGCAAGAGAAGTTAAAGAAATAAGAGGTACAATATTTAAAATAATGTAACTTTCATCATTACAGATAATAAAATTATCTACTTGGAAGATCCAAGAAAATCATCTAAGAAATTTCAAATTAATAGGAAATTAAGGCTAACATAAAAACAACGAATATGAGCTACAGTCAAAATGTGATTTAAAAAAATCTTACATTCACAATACCCTGGTTTGTCTTTGTCTAGTTTTTCACTCATCTATCTTTTTCAATAATTTACAAGTAATAATAAAATATGTATTTCTCAGATTTTGGGTTTTTGGGTGGTAACAGGAATTGTATGTACATATGAATTGATTAGGCAATAATGGCCAGTATTCATGTGTTTTTTACACTCTCCTGAATAAAAACAAAAAATTACAATTACTGTTATTTTGGGGAAAATAAGAACTATACTGATAATGGTGCTTTAGAAATCTCAGATGTTCTGTTTTTATTTATCTGTTCTCAAACTTGAAAAAATAAGAAAAAATTCATTGCTATACTATCTCATTTCAACACAATATAATTTATCTTTATTCCAAATATTGCAATTTTCAGTTGCCTCTTAAAAAATATTATGTGACAGACATAACTAATTTGTATTTATTCTTATGTTTATATTAAACAATGGACATATATTAATTTTAACATAGGATATTCTGGTAATTTCTAGGAACATCTTATTATGTGTAATTCACAAACATAACTCTAAAGTTTTAAATGTAAAACAAAGCCTTGCCCTAGAAAATAAGCACTGATTAAAGTCACAGTGTGCTCTTTTGTGGTGGTGTTTTTAATAAAATATTATCAGTGGTAAAATGTAAATAAAAAAGCAAATTGCTTCATTCATCATGTATTTTAAGCAGTTAAAATGAATGAACTCTCCTTTGAGAAAACATCTGACTAAGCAAAATAATGGTTATGAGTTTGGGAAAATGTTTAATGAACTTACTGGTTAAAATGCAGTTGTTATTTTAGAGCCCATTATTGTGTGTTTTAAATTAATTGAAGCTTCTTTGCTGAAAGACTTTATTTTTTCTTTTTTTACTTAATATGCTAAAATAAGTGACCTTAGTAACTCATGTGGATGCCAAGAAGTTACCAGGTTGGGAAGGCTGGTTGACATAACAATGTGTAGCTAGAAGAGTGTGTATCCAGGAATCTTTATATGTATTTATCTGATATCAGTTCAAAGGCAAAGTGGTCGATGATCAGACACAAATGTGCTTTAAGGAGCTCATATTGTAAACACTCTGGCTGGTATTCTCTTTCTTTGTGTTCTGTAACACACCTATTTATTATAGATTGGAGGTTGAAATATTTCTGTCTATATATTGAAATATTTTAAACAATATATGTAACCATTTGCTTAAGGCAATGAGAGAAAGTATTTACTTTAAAAATGCAGCTTTATTCTTTTTTTTTTTTTTTTTTTTTTTTTTTTGAGACGGAGTCTCGCTCTGTTGCCCAGGTTGGAGTGCAGTGGGCGGATCTCAGCTCACTGCAAGCTCCACCTCTCAGGTTTACGCCATTCTCCTGCCTCAGCCTCCCGAGTAGCTGGGACTACAGGCGCCCGCCACCTCGCCCGGCTAGTTTTTTGTACTTTTTAGTAGAGACGGGGTTTCACCATGTTAGCCAGGATGGTCTTGATCTCCTGACCTCGTGATCCGCCCGTCTCGGCCTCCCAAAGTGCTGGGATTACAGGCTTGAGCCACTGCGCCCGGCCTTGCAGCTTTATTCTTAATTACCAAAACTTGGAAGCAACCAAGGAGTCCCTCAGTAAGAGAATAGATACATAAACGGGATCTAGGCACATCCAGACAATGGAATATTATTCAACACTAAAAAGAAATGAGCTATTAAGCCATGAAAAGACATGGAGGAAACTTAAATGCATATTATTAAATTTAAAAAGTGAATCTAAAAAGGTTATGTACTGTATGATTCCAAATACATGATATTCTGGAAAAGACAAAACCATGAAGGCAGTAAAAAAATATCAGTAGTTGCCAGAGGTTAGTGGAGAGTGATGGATGAACAGGAGGAGCACAGAGGCGTTTTAAGACAGTGAAACTACTCTGTATGATACTCTCACGGTAGATACATGTTATTATAGATTTGTCCAAACCCATAGAAGGTACAACACCACGAGTGAAACCTAATGTAAACTATGGACTATGGGTGATAATGAAGTGTCAGTGTGGCTTCATCATCATTTGTAACAAATGTGCCACTCTGATGGGAGATATTGATAATAAGGGAGGTTATGCATGTGTGGGGAAGGGAGTGTATGGAAAATCTCTATTTTCCACTTTATTTTGTTGGGAACATATAATCTATTACTAAATGAGTTAATGATGACAAGTCAATCTGCGTACCATGGAGAATACTATGTTCCTGCACATGGTAGACATTTAGTAAATATCATGTAATGTTTAATTAAGCTAAAGAATAAGTAAAATGAGAGCTTAGACTAAGGAAAGATGAAGTCATTTTGGCAGGGATAATCTTAAAAAGAAATGACAACAACAACAGATCACAGCCAGAGACATTTTGAATGAGTTCCTTCATATTAGAATGGGTTTGGGAGTCAGGGCATTTGTCATCTGAACATGAATTATTCTACCTTTTCATTTATAAGGTCTATATGTATATTTACTTTATAGCTTTATGGTGAGGAATAAACAAGGGGGTACATGGATATTATTCAAATGAATATAACTGAAGTAGTACTTAGACAAAACTTAACTCACAGTATCAAGATTTCTGAAGCATGAACTTGACATTCCATTGTATTCCACATCCTACGGGACCAGTGCATTATCTGATGCATAGTTACAAACTAGTTAGCATGTGTTGAATGAATAACAAGGAAAATATAGTGACAAGAAAGTACATGCTGGATAAGAGTGATTTTCTAAGCCACATTGTGAGGAATTGTGGTCAGAATCTTTTGTTTGTTCGTTTGTTTTACTTTTACACAACAGCCTGCATGGTGGCTCACACCTGCAATTCCAACACTCTGGGAGGCCAAGGTTGGCGGATCATCTGAGCCCAGGGTTTTGAGAGAGATGATATGGTGAATCTTAAAGGTCCAAAATAAATAAATGGAAACTGGTATTGATACCTACTGTGTGTCTTTACAGTTTAAAATATGTGGTAAAAAAATTGTGTATATTAATCAAAAGTGTGTTTGATATTTTGACTGATGAAATTGGGCATTTAATATTTGGCAGCCATTATTACATATCCTATAATGTTCAAGAATTAATTCATTCATTCATTCAATGACATTTCTTGAGTGTCTATAATGAGCTAAGTATCAGAACAAAGCATAAAGACAATGGCCTGTTTTCATGACGCTTATATCCTAAAACAAAAAAGTGATAATTATATTGATAATTCTGATTTCATATTTCCTTGATCTATCAGATATCTGATAGAGACATCAAAATTATATGATAGTATATTCAATTATCTTTTTAAAAAGCATACTTTAAGAATACTTTTATGTGGCTCACGCCTGTAATTCCTTTGGGATTTACAACTTTGGGAGGCCAAAACAGGCGGATCATGAGGTCAGGAGTTCAGGACCAGCCTGGCCAAATAGTGAAATCCAGTCTCTACTAAAAATACAAAAATTAGCCTGGCATGATGGTGTGCGCCTGTAGTCCCAACTACTTGGGAGGCTGAGGCAGGAGGATTGCTTGAACTGGGGAGACGGAGGTTGTGATGAGCTGAGACTGCACCGCTGCACTCCAGCCTAGGCAAAAGAGTGAGACTCCATCTCAAAAAAAAAAAAAAAAAAAAAAATTAAATTAAATTTGCATACAGTAAAATTAACTATTTTTAGCATACAGTTCTATAAATTTAGGCAAATGCATAGAATTATATAACCATAACCACTACCATAATCAAGATATAAAACAGTTTAATGAACCCCAAAAGTCCCTTGTGAAAACAAACTGTTGATAAAGCTTTGAAAATTTATAAAGAAAATAGAAATTTAACCAAGAGTAAACCAATTAACTCACAAATTGTAAAAGTATAATTAAGCTCCATTAAGTGTAGTCTTAAGGAATATTTAACCTCAAGAAACAGAAATCAGTGCAAAGTAATTTAAGTTAAAACAAAGAAAAAACACAGGATACAGTCTTTGTTAGTGAAGACAGCAGTGTCTTTCATAAATGAAATGCAATATCAGTACTCACGGGAACTTTCTATTTGTTAGTCCACTACTCACTTGATCTTCCTTTTGTGATCAGCATAATTGTTTATCTTTGTAGTTCTCTGAGCAACTGTCCACTTGGTAGTGATGGCTGTTCCAAAAAGGCATCCTCAAGCCACGAGTCCCTATAATCTTACAGAATCTGTACTCACATGGAATAAACATATGCCGAATTCAGGTCCCAAATTCCAATAAAAAGAATATATGTGGCCAGGGAAGCAAATCAGGTTGCATACAGAATTACACATCTTAGGACCCATAGGTGGGATTGGCAACCTCTTGCTTCATTGCAAAAGTAGTAATAAGTGTAGTCGAAGTAGAAATTATAATAGTAACAACAACAGTAATTCGAAAATACCAAGGTGGAGAGCATACTTTATTTTAAAGGGATGTCTAGAGTATAGCTATTATTAAAGTGAACTAAGATGATATCTCAAACAAAGGAGGAACTCTCAGATCTAGGAAAAGTGAGAGTCTCTATTAAGGTAATACTAAAATAACTAAGTGAGAAAAAAAAGTTGTAGTAATAGTGATCAGTGCTAAAATTAACACAGCCAATGTTTAGAATCTGGGTTATTGAACAAGGGATATTCTAAAAACATATTCCCTGAAGATTATTTGGAGATATATATTTGAATAATACTAATACAAATACTCATATTATAGTCGTATGTTTGTGTATGTACTCTAAAGTATAAACTCATACTTTATATCCATACACACACACACACACACACACACACACACACAACCACAGAGAGAGAGAGAGAGAGAGAAGTCTGAAAATCCAATCTCAGGTACATATTATTATTATTACAGAAAAATAAACAAATCAGTACAAAAACTAGGCTAAATTTTCTATTTCAATGAAATAGCAGATTTGAAGCATTTTCACAATAACCATGTGTGCTGACAATGAGTAGTAGAAGAAAATGAGAAGTGTTTTCTTATGAACACTTTATACCTTTGGTTTCTGTATTTAAAATAAATAATTTCCTTCTTATGTTAGATGTTAATTATGACCTTTGACTCTAGATACTAGTGTATAATACTACTAGGCTTCATAATGTCTCTGCTTCTAATTTATCTAAATATTTTGAGCCTATATTTTTATATTTTCAAAACTTAATATGAAATTAACACATCTGATTTCTGAGTAATATATGATGCTAAATCGCTTGTTACTAAAATCTTATATATAAATAGGATCAAAAATGCAAACAAACAAAGAGAAGCATCACTCTACAAACAACTATACTTGACAGGTGTTTGTTTGAGTTTTGTTGTTATTAATAAGCTTTTAAGAGCATTTTTTTGGGGTAAAATTGTATACTCTTCTACCTTCTGTCTCATTTCCAACATTACAAAAAATTGTTTGTATTATTTCAATTAAAATAATATTTTGGAATTACCATATGGCCCAGCAATCGAATCCTATGTGTATACCCAAGAGAATCAAAAACATATGTTCACACCAAAATGTACGTGAATGTTCATATCAACATTATTCATAATAGCCAAAAATTAGAAACAACAGAAAATTCTATCAACAGATGAAAGGACAAATATAATTTATTACATTCATGAAATGGGATTTTATGCAACATAAAAAGGAACAAAGTACTGATATACTATATGCTGCAACATGGATGAACCTTGAAAATACCGTGCTTAATGAAAGAAGCCAAATGCAAAAGGTCACATACTACCTTTCATTTACATGAAATATCATTCATTTACATGAAATATCCAGAATAGGCAAATACATAGAGAAAGAAAATAAGTAAACTGTTGCCAGAGAATGGAGGAAGGGAATGGAGAGTAGCTGATAATGAGTAAGGGTTTTATTTTTAGGGTTACAAAAAAAAAAATCCTTCAGCTAGAGGTGATGGTTATATAACATTGTGAATATACTGAAACCACAAATTGTACATTTTTAAATGGTGAATTTTATGGTAAGTGATTTATATATCAGCTAAAATATCTAAACACAGTAATATTGGGATTAGATTTTATTTTTTAATTTGACTGTATTTTGGAGTAAAGTTTGCAATATTTTTCAACTTTGGAGGTTTCTCAAACTTAGGAGATAAATTTTATCACTTATAACATTATCAATTCTTTGCAGTTATTTCTTGAGTAGTCTTTATTATGGCCTTGAAGCAAGTGCTCATGGTGTTTCCCCTAAGTATACCTTTTTTTTTTTTTTTTTTGAGACTGAGTTTCACTCTTGTTGCCCAAGCTGGAGTGCAGTGGCACAATCTCGGCTCACTACAACCTTCGCCTCCTGGGTTCAAGCGATTCTCCTACCTCAGCCTCCCAAGTAGCTGGGACTATAGGCGCAAGCCACCATGCCCAGCTAATTTTTGTATTTTCAGTAGAGACGAGGTTTTACCATGGTGGCCAGGCTGGTCTCAATCTCCTGACCTCGTGATCCCCCACCTCTGCCTCCCAAAGTGCTGGGATTACAGGTATAAGCCACTGCACCTGGCCCCCTAAATTGACTTTCCAACAGTAGCAAAAGATGTTGATCATGAGCATCTCATATGCCTACTCCCCAAACATGTGGAAATATTAAACATTATCTGAATTTACAAGTGAAAAATGTAAATTACTGGAATGTTGCACCAAGAAAAGAAAATACAATAAAAGATTGTTACAAGTACAGATTTAGGAATACAGAAATTAGGTGAAGTTACAGTAAAAATGTTCCTTCCTAAGTTTATTATCTTACTATTGATCATATTTGTATTTTGTAAAAAGCAAGCATATTTAATTGCAGAAGTCTAACATGACACTTTCCAAAATTGTACAAATTTATCCTTAGAGCCCATTACGAATGGGGTACTGATAAAATGTAATGAAATAAGTCCATGTCACAAATCAGATAAATTACTTCCTGTACAATTTTTCATAATATTTCACCTACGAATATCTATTCACAAGCATCCTGGATTTCAAAGGACATTAGTATACTGCAAAGTGACAAAACAGTCAAAAGAGGGAAATTCTAAAAGACCTACATTTTTAACTTAAAGCTGGTAATTAAATAGTAGGATAATATAAAATAATATAAACCAAGATAGAGTATAAGTATCAATTTGAAATTCCATTTTCTTAGAAATTATTCATCATTTCATAGAAATACATGTGTCTAAAGAATGTTCACAAGTTTCTGTTTTCCAGACAAAATGTATCTTATCCCATTCCTGTGCAAATCTTGCATACCAACCAGGTTTGTCTTTTAGCGAGAGTCTAAAAACTCAAACATATCTAAAAGCCATGAAACAGACGGCCTGGAAACTGCATGGAATGATGAGGACCGCAGTGAACTCTGAAGTGCATACTCATGTGAAACGAACAAGTGCTATTCGGAAGAAGCAGATTGTGTTAATGTGGGTATCCAAGCCTAGAATCATGAAATTCTATTTTTAAGAGAAAACTTACAATGTGAATTTTCATGTTTCATCATTAAAATGCTTTATTAAAACACTAAACATGGCCACAAAGCTTTATGGATACAACAGACAATATCTGGATATTTTGCATGAATCATAAAACAAGAAAAAGGAGTAAGGAGTTGGCACCATATGAATCATTATAAAAAAGGAGAAAGTAAAATGATTAAGTAAAAGGGAGAAAGTGCAAAAATTTATGGTGTAAAACTGAGAAAATATCTCTGTAATATATGTGCCTACTCTTTTTAAATAAAACTTAAGTTTTTGTATTAAATTATTTTTAATGATTATAATATCTGTTATAGTATTTCAAAAGATATTTTAAATGGTTTGCTATTAAACTTGATTATTTAAACACTAGGAAAAAAACTTAATGTTCTGTTGTATGTTACAAGTCTGAAGGTGATTTTAATACCCCACATCTTTATGTTTCAGCCGGCAGCCAGCAGTTGAAATTGACATGTGAGAGTTCTTCTAAGTCCCAGATGCTAGCTGCCAACTGCCTTTTTGTTCTTGTTTCCTTGGAAACGGAGGTTGGTTTCATGAAAACAAGGTAAGTACAACTTTTACAGCAGAGAAGTGGAACGCTCCTTTGTCAGTTTCAGCTTGCTGGCTGAGACCTGTAAGTACAGCCTTCCAGAATAGACTGAAGTTGGAAGCCAGTTGAGGCACAACAGAGTTTATGGCAAAACATCAGTACATATGTTCTTCCTATTTAAATTTAATGTGGGAAAATGATCCAATAAAAGATTAAAGTGATGAAAATTAACACAACAAAACTTTATCAAGTCAAAAACACTTGGAGCCTAAAGTGAAAAACATGATATAGCACATTTAATAATGAGATGCTTTTAAGTCTTCAATAATCTCAAATATACTCTTTCTGAGCAATTATCTGGGTCAGTTGTTCTCAGATATGACATACTTCTCAGCGGCAAGAATGGCTCACCCTGCATGACTCTGGGGAGAGATAAGGAAAAAAATAAGAAGTGAAATGAGGCATTCTCCCCCAGCAATGTTTTGCAAAAGTTCTTCAGGTGATTCTGATTGGTCTCAATTCCTCTTCTTTTAAAAAATCACTGACCTGATCTAATCAGCCAATTTTAGGGAAAAGGACACCAAGGCACAGAAAGATAAAGTTAGTCAGCAAACTTGAAGTCCAGCTAATGGTGAGTCAGGCAGAGAATCTAGCTCTGTTTCTGCTTCAAAGGTTTTCCTTTTTATACAATGATACAGATGGTTCCCCTTGTAATTATTTCAAAATTCACTTGGTCATGTTATTTTTCTTTAGTATCATCAACTGAATGTAAAGAAGTGTAATCATGGTATCTGTAATACCATATATACCTTATGTATCATAAGATAATGATACATATAATTATGTATTATAAGATACAAGTATTTCAACAGTTATTCTGGATTTCAGCAGTCACCCTTTTTTAACACCATAGTTAATTTGTCCATGCTATATACATAATGAGCTGGAAAATACAGCAAAATTAGGAGAGAGCATATCTTACTTTTTTAAGTTTTAACTTAATCAGTGGTGGTAATTTTGCTTGACTTCAGTTTCATCCACAGAATTTATTTAGGAAAAAAAATTCACCTTCTAAGAGTTGAACCATATTGTGTGAAGATTCTTTGTATCCCTGAAGTGAATTGCTGGCCAAAACAAAGGCTGTAAAAGCCCATGGCTACATCTGTTACCTGTTTAGGTGTCTTTAAAACATATTTACATTTAAAAAATTGAAATTCCCTTTCCTCTCTTGGTCATCACTTGGTAAATTGTCAGTATGGTCTGATCTTTTAATAAAAACTGTCTCTTTAAAATCATGATAAAACCCAGAACTAAAAAGCTAATTTCTATTTCAGTGAATCAAAGAACAGCGATTAAACACAAGGTTCCTTCAATGATGTTCTATCACAGCCTTCATGTTTCCCATCACACTACATATGGTCCAATTGTTTACAGATTACAAAAAAAATCCCTGCTCAGATGTTAAAACAAGATGTTTTCTTCACTTTCAAATGGCAGGCTGACTGCCAATTTTTACAATTAGTTATTCTGTGCAAAGAAAAAAAAAGAAGTTTAATTATCACAATTTCTCATGTTTGGACATTACTCTGTGATGGGTGATCAACCTGAGAACTGACAGAAATGAACTCTGGTTCATGACATGGGTGGAAGGCTCTTGGGAAGACAGCTTTTTGTAAGAGAGAAAATAGCAAAATAGAAAGGGGAAAGAATCTTCGCCAGAAATAGGTATCGAAACATCAAGGCAAACCAGCCACCTGCCAGTGATGCTGTTTCCCTATGGCACCGTCTGGCAGGCAGCATTTCACAGTGTTAAACAATAGTGCTGTGTACACCATGAGTGCACCTATCAATGGGTCACTGACTCTCTAAAAAGACTTGCTGATGGAGGTAGACTGATTATAGGAGAGCAATAAACCGGTGGTAGAAAGCCTCCTGTTCAGATGCCAGATCCCTGATATTGCATGAGCTCAAAACTGGCATTCTCATTTTTTAAAGGAATTATTTGCATCTGCATTAAATTATGATAGAATTGTTAACAGAAAGTTGAAGAAAATAGATTAATGAACTATATACTTAGAATTCCATGCCCCTCCCCCCACACACACATCAGTATCCACTCTCCCTCAAGCCTCAAGCATGCAAGCCCCCAAGCTGTGCATATGATAGTCAATTTAGAAATTACTCTTGGATAAATAGTACATCCAGAATGATAACCAGTGACCACAGACAGAGGACCATTGCTGGTGGAGTTAAACCATTTTACTTCATTTTGATTGCCTTCTAATAGAGTTATATATTAAGAATCAGAGTTTTAAGAATTATTTGGGACAGTGATAATAAATATTAATTTCAGGATGAGTTGGGCTAATGCAGTGCCCAGCAGAGCTTTTTTTTTCTTTTTCCATCCTGTCTCTTTTTGTAGGTGGAAGTAGCTGGATGCCAGTTTTCTGAGATTTGCCCAAACATGGATGACTCGCGTGTTACTAAAGGGTTATGCTGTGTCAAATGTTTTCGTTTCGTTTATTAGTTAAGACATGTAATTCAAAACTCTTTGGCCACCTCTAGGCGTATGTACCTCATTAAGATTATGTAAAAACTATTAATAGTTTCACAGTTGAAAACATAAGTATGTGCCTATTTGGAGAGGAGGGGGCATTCAAATGACAATGAACAGGAACAGAGTAACAGAAACTGCAATCCCTGGCCTACCTCTAGGTCGGTTCCCAAGAGTAACATTGTTACTCACCCCAATTCTATTTAGAATTTAGTGCTATTCATCTATATCCTGATTTAATCATTGTTAAAACAATTAATTTTGCTCTCATTAGGAAAAAATAAATAATTTACCTAAAACCTATCTCTTTTCCTCTTGTACATTGAAGGTTTGTTATAATTTTCCATTCTACTAATAATTCTCATTTTAAAGCATTTGAATTGATGTTAATTGCATAAGGAATACAGTAATATTTCCTCCTAATAAAAATCTAAAATGTTGCAAATAAGGCTGTTACCCCTTTGATTCTTATTTTCATCTACACAAACAATTGAATATTTGTAAGGCTGTGATACAATATTCACAAATAAGTGATACAATAATCACTTTGGCCTCCCAAAGTGCTGGGATTATAGGCTTGAGCCATCGCGTCTGGCCAACATTTACTTTTAACACGTTACTGAAACTACTATTCAGGTTGAGTATGTACATAATGGAAGCTGACTCAAAATTTAACTACTCCTATAGGAAAAAAACTATGCATTTTCATATTGTTGTCCATCCATTCATTTATTCATTCATTAAGTTGTTTATGTATTAATGCAGAGCCAGATATTATGAATACTCAGATGATTAAGAACCATATATTACTCTCAAGAATCCACTGTGAAGTGAAAAGATCAATGGTCAATCACAAACATCAATTCCCAAGCCAATATTAAGTCATTAGATCAATAGTAGCCAATAATAGGACCAAGCCTCCTTCCCTTTGGACTCCTATCCAGCTGTTGCCTCTGTCAGCAATGCACCTTCCTAATTTATTTGGTATACAAGCTTTTCTAGAGTTTTCTTTACGTTTCTAAGGCCTCTGCCACCACTTTTTAAAATTTAGTTTATTAATTGTTACTACTTAAGTTAATCTTTGTTGTAGGAGACATATTTTCTCAAAAAGATCTAGAAAGAGATAAGTTTCATTAACGGAGACATTTTCTTCTTAAAAAGTTGCCGGAAACCGTTTTCTCATGCTTCTAAAAATAATTATTTTAAGAATAAGGTGGAGCCGGGCGCGGTGGCTCAAGCCTGTAATCCCAGCACTTTGGGAGGCTGAGACGGGCGGATCACGAGGTCAGGAGATCGAGACCATCCTGGCTAACATGGTGAAACTCCGTCTCTACTAAAAAATACAAAAAACTAGCCGGGCGAGGTGGCGGGCGCCTGTAGTCCCAGCTACTCTGGAGGTTGAGGCAGGAGAATGGCGTGAACCCGGGAGGCGGAGCTTGCAGTGAGCTGAGATCCGGCCACTGCACTCCAGCCCGGGCAACAGAGGGAGACTCTGTCTCAAAAAAAAAAAAAAAAAAAAAAAAAAAAAAAAAAAAAAAAAAAGAATAAGGTGGTATTCCAATAAAGGTCTTAATTAACATAAACTTAATAAAATTTGACCCAACGAGGGTTTACTTAATGTAGGCTTCATTAGAAATGTCTTTTATTCTAAAATATTAAACCTAATCAACCCAAGCAAAATTACTCAGCATGCTGAGTATGATACTGAATGTAGTTCTGTACAGTGTTTTCTTTAAATTCGAAAGGTCAATCCAGACTATCAAACCATGACCAGCAATTACCCATTACAGGATTGTCAATAATTTTAACTTT
This sequence comes from Macaca nemestrina, assembly GCF_043159975.1. Lineage (NCBI taxonomy): Eukaryota > Metazoa > Chordata > Mammalia > Primates > Cercopithecidae > Macaca > Macaca nemestrina. The sequence goes on along the minus strand of NC_092130.1, from coordinate 88,941,613 downwards.
GAAAATAGTAGGCAGAAAATAGGAGTTCATAATTCTTTGCTGAATGAGTGAGTGGGAGCTGGAACAGGACTCAGGCAACCTAGTATAATTACAACTAGTTTGTATTCCCTGGCCCGAGTTACCTCATCTGCAGAGTGAGATACTTGGATACCATTCGATTGTAACATATTTTATATGTATTAGGTTGGTGCAAAAGTAATTGCAATTTTTGGCCTTACTTCCGTGGGCAAAAACCACAATTACTTTTGCACCAATCTAAATACTTTCTATATACTGGTGAAGACAGAAATTCAATGATTCAAAAATATAATAGGAATGTTTTTCCCCTCCAAGTACTTTCAGTTTAGAAAAATGGCCAGAATTTCTGTCTGTGATAGTTCTAATATTGAAAAAGTAAAGGTAATATAAACCATAACAAACAGCAAAAGTATATTTTATGTGATTATTTTGCTCATTTATTCCCCAATAATACATGACTATTTCCTGTGTGACACGCACCCCACCAAGTGCTTAGTATGTAATATAAAAATATAGACATACCTCATTTCATTGCACTTTATTTTATTGTACTTTGTATTATGTTTTTTACAAATTGAAGGTTTATAGAAATTATAGAAATTCTGCTTCTAGCAAGTCTATCAGTGCTCTTTTTCTAATAGCATGTCCTCACTTTGTGTCTCTGTGTCACATTTGGTAATTCCCACAGTACTTCAAACTTTTTATTATTAATATATCTGTTATAGTTAACTGTCATCAGTGATCTTTCATGTTGTTTTGTAATTGTATTGTATTGTAATTGTACTGGGGCACCCGAACTGTGCCAGCAGGACATATAAGATGGCAAACTTACACAGTAAATGTTCTGTGTATTCTGACTGCTCCAATTGGACATTCCCATCTCTCTCCATCTCCTTAGACCTCCCGATTACCTAAGACACAATATTATGGAAATTAGGTTAATTAATAACCCTACAATGAGCTCTAAACATTCAAATGGAAGGAAGAATCTCATCTCTCTCACTTTAAAGCAAAAGCTATAAATTATTAAGCTTAGTGAGGAGGGCATATCAAAAATAGGCCAATATAGGCCGAAAGCTAGGTCCCTTGTGCCAACCAATCAATTTGTGAATGCAAAGGAAAATGTATTGAAGAAAACTAAAAGTGCTCCTCCAGCAAGCACACAAATGATAAGAAAGTGAAAAACTCCTATTGCTGATGTGAAGAAAGTTTGAATGGTCTAGATAGAAGGTCTAACAAGCCAGATTTCCTTAATCCAAAGCCTAATCCAGAATAAGACTCTAACTCTCTTCAGTTCCATGAATGCTGAAAGAAAGAGATGAGGAAGCTGACGAAGAAAAATTTGAAGCTAGCAGAGGTTGGTTCATGAGGCTTAAAGAAAGAAGCCATCTCCAAAACATGAAAGTGCAAGGTGAAGAAGCAAGTGCTGATACAGAAACTGCAGCAACCTATCCAGAACATCCAGTTAAAATCTTTGATGAATGTACCTACATTAAACAATAGATTTTCTATGTAGACAAAAGAGCCTTCAATTAGAAGATAATGCCATCAAGAACTTTCACTAATAGAGGTCAATGCCTGGCCTCAAAGCTTCAAAGAACAGGCTGACTCTCTCATAGGTGAAAGGGACTTGCCTCGTCTCATCAGACTTTGGACCATGGACTTTTGAGTCAATGCTGAAATGAGTTAAGACTTGGGGGACTGTTGAGAAGGGATGATTGTATTTTGCAACATGAGAAGGACATGAGATTTGGGAGGGGCCAGGATTAAAATGATATGATTTGGATTTGTGTCCCTGCCCAAATCTCATGTAGAATTGTAATCCCCAGTGTTAGAGAAGGGGCCTGGTGAGAGGTAATTGGATCATGGGAGAGGATTGCTCCCTTGCTGTTCTTGTGATATTGAGTGAGTTCTCAGGAGATCTGGTTGATTAAAAGTGTGTAGCACCTCCCCATGTGCTCTCTTCCTCCTGCTCCCGCCATGTAGGACGTGCTTGCATTCCCCTCACCCTAAGCCTTGATTCTAAGTTTCGTGAGGCCTCCCCAGCCATGCTTCATGTACAGCTTGTGGAACCATGCACCAGTTAAACCTCTTTTATTTATAAATTACCCAGTCTCAGGTAGTTCTTTATAGCAGTGCGAGAATGGACTAATACAATAATTCTATAACTACAGTTCTTTGTGAATTGGGATTTATTCTCTTCATTTTTTTTTAAACTGAAACAAATGCAGAAATAAATCAGGAACTTCTGCTACCAGCCATGATTGAAAAACAGGAATGAGATTTACCCTCCTACCTTAAATAACTAGAAATCTGAGCAAAATATATAAAACAGTGCTTTTCAGGCAATGGACAGCAGACTGCTGACTGCAGAGATTCCTGAAAAAAGGAAAGTAAATGATTAAGAACATTGAAATTATTTCTAGTAGAAAAGCTTTTGTTTCAAAGCTAAATCAGTAAAATATCTAAAAACAGCTCATATTTCTTTTCCTAAACATAAATGTCACATGATAAGCAAACAAAACTTACAGTGTAGTGTTTATTGCATTTTTTCAAAATGCCACATATTACTTTTTCTATTGCATACATTTTTGTGATTCTATTATGTGAGACTCTGCCAAGCCAATCTAGTTGGCATTTAATGACTCAGCCTGACTTATATAAGTACTAGTAGAATGTTTACCTTTAAATTTTAACTGCATGGATGTGCATATGTTTGAATTAAGGAATAAAGAATGGAAGAAAAAGAGAGGAAAGAGAAAGAGGATTGCTGAAGAAGAAAGATTATTTTTTGAAGGTCAGAGGCAAAATTCTCAAGAGAGAGAATATTTAGAAGTACATTAAATATATCCATAAATGTAGCCAAGTAAGCTTCTTGGAGAGCTCTGAATTATCTTTGCAACACAATTAATTCATTAAAGATATTCAATAATTTTTCTATATACTTTTCTCTTAAGGCTATAATAATCATTAAAATGTTGAAGAAAAACTATACAAAAGAAATTCAACTCAAACTAAAAGAATTGGAAACTAGTTGGTGTAGTACAAAGGGATTATGGACAGAAGTAGTATGGAAAATTAGTAGGAAAGAAAAAGAGGAACCCCCATTCTGGTCCTAGAAAGCAAGAATGTGGGGTTTAAAGTTTATTCTCTGAGTCAGTCATCTCCAAAAAATGAGTTGTTTTCTATTTGCAAATGATGAACCATTGAGGAAACAATCGTAAAAACAAGTTTTTAACATTTATTTTCCTCTATATAACAATCATATGATAAACAAATAAAACTTTGTATTAACTGCACATACCCAGTAGCTACACATATATAATTTAGAGAGAATTATACATCTGGATGCATGTTTAATATATATGTGTGTGTGTGTGTGTGTATATATATATATTTCCCCCAAACTGGAATTGAATGATCAAAAATTATCAAGACCATAGTCCTAAGCAAAGAAGGAAGGGGCAACTGAAACTTCTTGAGCAAAGGGATAACAGGATCAAAGCAATGGTTTAGGAAAACTCTTCCATTTTTCGTTTGTGGAGTTGTTCCCAGTTTCACTACTTTAGGCAATTAGAATGATTCAATCTTTAGAAGTCTCATCCTCTTTTGCCACAGCCAGGCTGTCACAGCCTTTCTTGCCTCTATTGGTGCAAAAGGAAGAGGCTGTCCTGAGTGGTCATTTGGGAAAATTTTAAAGGGTAATAATTTGAAATGTTATTTTATAAGAACAAAATATGAAGAGCAGACATTTTCATCCTTTATGCAGCATTGATATTCAGGCTCTGAGAACTGCAAAGGATAATCAGGCATTTGTTTGTGGGATAACTACCAAAATACATTGTGTGCTTTATTCTAGGTAGGAGAGGAAGCTGGCAGTGTTCTTTAGCTTCTGAGAATGCTGTCTAAAGGCATGGCATGGAAGGAATTTACTTAGCTTTCTGTTTTGGAGGGGATTTCAGCCTGCTTCAGTTGACTATAATGTGTAAACTACTCTCAGTGTAATAGCTGTGTGTGTGTGTGTGTGTGTGTGTGTGTGTTTCTAAGTGAATTAAAGTTACTTTGCCAGAGTGAGGAGGGCCTGGTATTTAATCTTAACAATTAGCAAGCTTGAGAAAATACTTAAATATCAAGGAATGATCATGCTAAATGTATAGTAAATTTGCATATTAATGCTGCTAAAAGACAATGAACACAAATACAAAGACTGTAAATCAAATATATCCTTCATCTTTCAGATGCTGGCTCGAGTTAAGACATAGAATTTTAAGAATGCGTGATGGAATTAAAAGCTAAAAAATGTATATTTCGGTTTATAAACATTTCTATTACTTGAAAAAATATGTAAGGCTAGGCATAGTGGCTCACGCCTATAATTCCAGCACTTTAAGAGGACAAGGCAGAAAGATTGTTTGAGCCCAGGAGTTGAAGACTAGCCTGGGCAACATAGGAGACCCCATCTCTAAAAAAGAAAATAATGATAATTACCTGTGTATGGTGGTGTATACCTGTGATCCTAGCCACTGAGGAGGCTGAGGTGGGGGAATCTCTCGAGCCCCAGAAATTGAGGTTGCACTGAGCCATGATCATGCCACTGGAATACAACCTGGGCAACAGAGTGATACCTTGTTTTGAAAAAAATTATTTTTTGAAATTTCCTTTTAAAAATTAAGAATTTTAGAATTTGTATATAAAACAAGTGCTGTGAAAATAGTGATCATATATTTTTGAAATATGGTTCTAAATCTGTGGATTTGTGCTGGCCAATATAGTAACCACCGGACATAGGTAGCTAATTACATTTCCAGATAAATTAATCAACTAAAAGAGCCTACGTTTAATAAAATTAAAAATGTAGTTCTTCAGTAATGCTTGCCACATTTCACGTGTGGCCAGGTGCTACTGTTTGGACAGCTATATCATACCATAGTATTAGTATAGACTAACATTAATTTCTAAACTAAATGTGAAAATAATTTGGGAACTTGTGATAATAAAATACTTGATATTATTGTCTACGTTTACATTTGTGTATGGTTTCCATAAACAAGAACTATTTCAATAATAAAAAAGACTACTAAAGTTCTTTTTATTGTAGGAATGCTGAAATGAAACCATTTTATACTTTTACATACCAGAGTGGTGCTGTAGATAGTAACAAATTATTATCATCCATTTGATTAATTCATAATGCATGCCACTTAAAATAATGGGATTGCTACAATGGTCTGTTATCATTCTTTCAATTAAACATGGAAATAATACATTTCACAAGCATCAAAATTAATATTCATTTGGCATTCTATCAAATTACCTCATAATCATTGTGAATTTCTCAATTAGAACTATAAACCCTTGTCTTACTCAGAATAATATTAACAGAATTTTTAAGATAAAAGTACAAAGCAGGTCATTTAAAACACATCTGTTATAAGTTTGATAAGTAATCATTATAATTAATGCTTTTACTGAAGATTTTACTGCAGGAGTTCAGTTTGTTTGTGATTTAAAAGCCTATCTAAAATAGGTATGTTACTATTAGGCAAGTTTAAACATAGGGAATTTAATATATGACCAAAAGATAACAGGATATGACTCAGAAGGATATAGTCAGTAGCTTAATCCTATTACATTTTAGGTATAATTTAACCCAACCACCCAATTTTATTGATGACGTGATTAAGATGTGTGTGTGTGTGTGTGTGTGTGTGTGTGTGAGAGAGAGAGAGAGAGAGAGAGAGAGAGAGACAGAGAGAGACAGAGAGAGACAGAGAGAGAAAGAGAGAATGTGTTTGTATAAATTAATTGGCTAATCCAAAATAGAGCCTAGTTTTCCAGAGTACCGAGACAATGACAAGGTTCTTTTATTTCTGTACCCTTGTCAAAGAGGCTGAGAAAGGTGACATTAGCTTAGCAAAAAAAAAAAAAAAAAGAAGAAAAAGAAAAAAAAGAAAGAAAGAAAGAAAGATAAAAAAAGGAAAAAAGAAATCCAGTGCCTTGTCTTATCATTAGCCATTCGAATATGGAACATGGTAACTCCCAAGGTTACACATAATTCATATCTGACATTCATGACTATAGGAATAAATGTCCAGTAAACTGCACATAAATCATTATAAAATAACTCCTTCACACATTAACAATTAGAGTGGTAGTCAAAATGAAAACGATAAATTCAAAGTCTTGACTTAGCATATAAGACCCTGAACAATCTGGCTCCAACCTAATTTCTATTGCTTATATAACTAAACAAATCTTTGCTTTAATCAGTAAATTTTCAATTCAATGAACATTTATTATGGTTGCCTACTATGTGTCTAGAATTGTTCCCAACATCAAGGATGGCCCAAGAAAGAAGGCACTGTTACTGTCTTCAAGAAACTGACCAGGATGGAGAAACAATTATTTCTCTCTTCCTGGAGGATATTAACTTTATGATAAGAGAAAATAAATAATTCAAAAAGATGATAAGAGCTGTGACAAACATCCCTCCTATGGAAAACGTAAAATGGAGTTAACCCAGGGATTAAAGAGGTAATACAAAATTTGAATTTTAAATAGTGAGGTCTGAGATGGGTATTCTAGACAAAGGTCACCCACATTTCTCCAAAGGTTCAGACCCATTTACTGAATTGCCTCCTCCATGCTTCTTAGATGTTCCATAGTTTCATTAAATTTAATATACTATAATTTAGCTAACTACCTCCCATTTTTCCAAAACCTGCATTTCTCCCTACTAAACTCCTGAACAAGCTAGACATCTGATGTTATCCTTCGCTCCTTTGCCCACATACTTTACTTCCCTTCAACTACAAAATACTTCTAATTCCACCCTAAAGGATCTTTCAAATCTATTCTGTTGGCCCCCATCTTCACTATCCCTAATTTTGTTCAGGGCCCCATCATAGTTCACTTGGATGACTGCAATTACTTACAGTAGGTCTCTTCCCTTAATGTTACCATTCCTCCATCCCCTTTATGAAGATAGAGTAATATTTTGAAAGGCAAATATGAACATACCACCTCTTGCATAGAACCCTTTGATAGTTCTTTATTTCCCTGAACAGAATGAGCACTGCTAATCTCTCTACCTCATCTCAGACACCCGCTCTGCTATCTAGCAATGAGGAAAGTGTCTGAGTTCCTTCAACCCAACGTTCTCTTTGCCTCTGGGGTCTTCTATATCTATAGGAGGCAAGGGGGAGCCAGTGTATCACATGGCAAGAGATGGAACAAGAGGGAGAGAGAGGGGAGGTACCAGACTCTTTAGAATAAACTGATCTCACATGAGCATAGAGTGAGAGCTCACTCATTACTGCAAGAACATCACCAAGCCATTTACGAGAAATCTGTTCCCACAGTGCCAACACCTCCCACTAGGGCCACTGCCAATATTGGAGGTCACTTTTTAACATTCGCTTTGGAGGGGACAAAACATCTAAATTATATAAACTAGGTTCAAGGATATTATATTTTTAGCAATTTTGAATAATTTTTTGAAAGCATGTAATATGAAGCAAGTGCAATTCTCACAAACCTCTTATCTCCTTCACCATCTTATTAGAGAAAGTCTCCAAATGTCAGAACACACTTTTTGAGTATTGCTGGAGAGCTTATATTTTACGCATTTCTTTGACTAGGAAGAAAATGAGAATATTCAGCAGAGTAAAAGTGGTAGAAAAAGTTGTGATTACCTCCCAATTGCCCTACATCCCCAAGTGCTATTCACTAAACAGACTGAAATCTCTCTCAGCTGCAAACCTCAAGAAGTAAAGAGATATGTCAGGAAAAGGCTCACATCCCAGGTACCCATAGTAAATTTTGTGTATGGGAGAAACAGAGAGAACCATCTTGGAGAAGAAAATCAATGCTCTCTTAATTGGGTGTTCTAAGAGGTTAGAACACTGAATGAAGGCTGGGGCTTGGTTAGATCAAATTAAAAACAATGATTTTAGTATAAGTATCAGTTGACCTAGAAGGAGGGAAGTAAGAATGTGACAAGGAGAGTTATAATTGTATTGTGCTGATGAGCATGTATGTATCTCTCATATGTAAAAGCATCTGATGTATAGATGATTCTTTACAAATACCCATTAATCATATTCACTCCCAGAATACAACTTTTTGTTCACTATCTAAATGCATTTGTATGTGTTTGGCTATGTTAAGTACTTAAGTTATGTTCTGCCAAAGGAAGTATAACATAAGTGATATAAGGTTATAGATCGAGACTACTCCAGAAACTAAGAATCATTTCTCTTCCTATGTATCTCAAAATGCTCTCTCTGTGTATGTAAAAAGAATCCTAAATGCATCTGTTTTGTTCTGCTACTCACTGGCACTAGCACTCAGGAGAATCATGTAACTTCCTTAGATCTCATATGTAAAATGAGGCACTTCATTATTTCACTTATAAAGTTCCATGTGCACACACCTAATAAATTTATCATACTCATAGAACAAGATGTGCTCATGATAGAGATGTGAAATCAGCTTCATACATCGTGACATGTTTATAGTATCAACCTTTAAGTGTGTGTATGTAGATTTATTTTTGCTTGTAGCAATAGTGCAGTACCCACACCTTTAAAATAAAGGGGGTCTTGCATTGTTTATATTCTTAAAGCCAACTAGTTAAGATAAAATTAATGAACTTGTAACTGTATTTGGGTAAAATTAAAATAAATATCAAAAATATAAGGAGTTGTTCACATGTCTCTTTTCTGGTTAAGCATGTTGATTTTCATACGGGCCTGCTGAAAAGCTTGAATTTTTTTTTTCCTTGCCCAATCTTTAAGACTATTGGTTCTGACTTGCATAGTATCATACATTTAACTGCAGTATTTGTTGAATTAATCAATGGATAATGAGCAGAATACACTACTTTTACACTAACAAGAACTAGTTTTATATTCTTTTCTCTTTCAAACTCTGCAAAGCTATGTGTTCAAAGATAACATATTTCAAAAGAAACCTTTAAGGGTTTTTGTTGTGTTTTAAATTGATCTAACCCTAAGAATGCATTCAATTGGCCACTGACGCTCATAAGAGTGTGTTTAATGTTAATTATCTCCTCTTGATCCTTGATATTTTTTTTGCATCAAGAATGGGTCAATGCACACTTGTATTCATAGAGTCTCTCTTTGAGTGATTCATTGATCCTGATATGTTTTGGATTCTAAGATGAGAAATTGTCAAATATAACATTAATTTATTTATGATAGTTTTGGAGAAAAGAGGCACTATTTTTTTAAGGAAGAGTGTACACTGATTCTAAGAAGGACTCACATTTATAATATGTGGAAATATAGGAGGAAAGACTGTGACTTAGAAAAAAGGAAATACATATATGCATATTTATTTGTACATATATGTACATGTATTTCCATCTGTATGTAAATACGTATACATACACACACACACACACACACATATACACCGTGTTAACAACTTCAGACACAACTTACTTCTTTGTGGTTTTAGCATTTGATGCCTAAAATAACTAACCTAGGAATGATAGTTAAACAGATTGAATTTTGAGAAAGAAAAGAAAAATTAGGGTTGCAGATTTTAATCCCAGATCTGCCACTTCTTTCTAAACTATATGGCCTTGGCAAGTTACCTAGTTTATCTTACCTAGATTCCTCATTTGTGACTAGGTTATATTAATAATATTCCATATAATGTTGTTATGAAATAATACATAGAAAATTCTTAGGATAAAGAATGTATTGTGTAACTGCATATATAGGTAACACAATTTTAAGTTGGATCTTTTCTCTTTCTGTTTCAGCTGAGGCCTTTGAGATACTATGTCAACTGCTCCAACATTCTGAAGAGAAGGTCTGGATCATTTAGGTAGGACTTGCAAAGAAAATGGCCTAGATCCTTAGCTGAGCTGATCATTTACCTCCAACCTAAAAAGAAGTGGAGGGGCCAAGAATAGGTGTTGGATGTCAGTGGGAGAGTTTCATCAAAGAGCTGTCAGTTTCATCTCAACCTTACCTTCCAGGAGAGGTAAGATGTCCTCTCTCTCACAATAGATGAGTTTGACTTTTGGTCCTGGGCATCTGTGGTACTCAGAGCTTAGGGCTGGCTCCATGCTTTAAAATATGTCTATGTGAGAAGTGCATGAACTCGCCAGTAGGGAGATGAAAGAGAAAGAAAAAAATCTGGAAGCTCCAGAAGCTTTCTACATTTCCATTTGAGATAAGGACAAGGATGCCTGAATGTTTTTCTTGAAGAAGTTGAACAAATGGAACAGAGAACTGTATTTTACTTGAGAGAGGAAAGAGAGTGCATAACTGTTTCTCATGAACCATGGTGAAGTTTGAGAGCATAAGCTCAGAACCAACTCAAATTCTCTACACAAAGATTGCCTGGAGAGTCAAGGTGAACACCCCTCCCACGCACACACCTGCCAACACACACACAAAAGACAGAGGAAGACTACAGGATTGCAAAAGGAGAGAGAAGGAACACAAGTGGCTAGCTGAAGGAAAAGTATTGCTTAAATTTGAGGACTACTGCGGAAGGTTTCCAGTAGCACTCCAAAAAAAAAGGAGGGCACATGAATCATAACCAATCCCAAAGGAATCCATCATAAACAAATGCTCTATTGGTGTCTGTCCTTGTTCATGTACTTGTCTCCCCACCAGTCAGACTTTCATGCCCACTCATCGCTGAAGCTGAGTCTCTTGGGTGGTATGCAAAGGAGATCAAATCCAGCCAAGTGACAGGATGAAAGAGAATCTGACCACAGTCTCCATCCTTGCCACAGGCTTCCAAGCTCAAAGGGTCCTGCAGTGAGAGAGGAGTGGCTCTTCGTTTTTTTGTTGTTGTTTGTTTTGTTTTGTTTTGAGATGGAGTTTCCCTCTGTCACCCAGGCTGGAGTGCAGTGGTGTAATATCGGCTCACTGCAACCTCTGCTTCCTGGGTTCAAGCAATTCTCGTGCCTCAGAGTCCCTGAGTAGTTGGGATTACAGGTACCCGCCACCACACCTGGCTAATTTTTGTATTTTGAGTAGAAACAGCAGAGATGGGGCTTTCCCATGTTGGCCAGGCTGGTTTCAAACTCCTGACCTCAGGTGATCAGCCCATCTTGGCCTCTCAAAGTGCTGGGATTACAGGCGTGAGACACTGCACTCGGCTGAGAGGCTCTTTTTAAATTTTAAAATATTTAATCAACAAATGAAAATTATATATAATCAAAGTACACACATGATGATTTAATATGTGTGTACATTATATACTGACTACCACAGTATAATTAACATATCCTTCGCCACCCATAGTTACCATGGTGGAGTGTGGGGCAGGAGTGAGAGTTGAGGACACTTATAATCTGCTATCTTAACAAAGTTCAAGTAAACAACATAGTATCAGTAACTATGGTCACTATTCTATACATTCGATGCCTAGAAGTTATTCATCTTATAATAAAGTTTGTACACTTTGACCAAATTTTCTGAGACATTCTGTGCTCCCCACCACCCCTGTCAACCACCATTCTGCTGTCTGCCTCTGTGAGTTTGACTTTTGACATTTTGGACGTTTTAAAGATCACTCTGGTCTGAACCAGAACTAGCCAATTCAGTAGCCACTAGCAGCATGCAACCACTTAAATTTAATTAAAATAATTAAAATTAAACAAGGTTAAAAATCCAGTTTATCAGTCACACTAGCCAAATTTCAAATACTCAATAACTACATGCAGCTACTTTATTGGATAGTGTAGATACTAAAAATTTCTATTAGACAGCATTGGTGCCATATATTTTAATCCGTGAACAGAGAGTTTGGTAATTTGTTACTAAAAGTTATCAGAGGACTCTTGTTATTACCTGAGTGTTAGCAGATAACATGATTGCACAGGGTAAGATTAAATGGCCCAAAGAAGAACAGAATGGTTGATCTGATTTCAAATGATGAATCGCATCTCTTCAGTGCTCTCTTTCTACACCCAGGTAAAACTCGTTGCCCAAGCAAAAGTATTGATTATTATTGAAAACAATACAGATCAAATTTAGTGCCTTGGCATCTATCTGGCTCCATATTCAACTTTGTTTTTTCTTGGAAAATTTCGGGTAGAGTGAGGGAAGAATATAAAAAATCCAGGGAAGTCATTTAAACCAAATAAAATGATGACACTTGTGATACTGTGATATTCTAAATGTGGATTCTAGATCTTAAAAATGAATGTAAAAAATAAAAACACTACTGAAGTGTTATAAATATTGTAACATTTGTGGGGTTGAAAATTTGAAAATTACTTATCAACTTATTTCTTCAAACTTTTGTAAATTTTATTTCATTTTTAAGTCTTATAGTAATCACTAGCATGCATCATTTAGATGCTTGAAAATCTTCTTGAACTCTCGTGTGTTTTGGAATAACAATCATAGTTTTCTTTTTAGTCATGTGCATAACCTAGAACAGAAGGTAATTCAATTTAGTCTCCTTACGAGATATTTGTTCTCTTTTTGTCCATTACTTTCTCAAGATTTAATGTGACATATTGAAAAGGTAAAATTATATGAAATACTTTATCATAAACACCAACCTACAAAACGTTTCTTAGTACATTACTCCATGGGGAAATAAATATAAACTTTCTGCTGAAAACATATGGCAAGCTCACAAATAGTGCTTTTGCAGGTGTTTTATATGGGAATAATGTTGCTGTACATCTCCAGAAAAATTCATATTAGTGCTAGGGACACTAAAGCATTTAAAGTCCGATCACCCCCTTTGACAGTTGTGGAAATTGAGGCCTGTTGCCACTTTCCTCGGGTGGCAGAATAATATGAGAATTAAGAACGTGGATTGGAATTGAAGAAACTAAATCCATGCCCTGACCCTGGCCCATATCTACTGGGCAAATTTGGGCAAGTAGCTTAATAGCTCTAGGTTTCAATTTCTTCCCATGTGAACTTAGAATAATAATGCCAAATAATATAATTACAAATTGACCAATTTCTTATGAGACAGATGATGTTCGTAACATACAATTTATGGTAGCAATCATTTTTTTCTCCTCCATTAGTGCTTTAAATTTTTCTGTAATTAACTGCTTAAAGTCACAAGACAAAGTGAGTAAAGTCCCCAGGCATTCACTTTCTTCTGTTGCCCTCTGCTCAGGGATCCCAGGATCTCAGGTATTGGCAGCAGGGGTGAGCCCTGCTGAACTATTTTTCCAAAAGTAGGCCTTTAGCACCAGAGTAGGACTAGGAGGGGAAATTGAGGTGGTGTCCAGTCTCAGCTACATTTGCTTCCAGAATCCTCTTTCACATTTTCCTGCCCCCAGAATGAAGAAACTTCTGACCTTCTCTCAGTCCCAATTCCTTTCCTATTTCCGTTCTCAGAACAAGTGCAAATTTTTTTCAAGGAAAAATACACTTTCTTATACATGAGTTTCATGTGCAGGATTTTGCATATAGACCACCCTTGGAACAGTCAAGGGACAAACTGGAAACAAATCAACATGCGCAGAGCAGGAAACTAGAGGATTTTGAGACTGAACCAAGAACTACTCACTACAGTATATAGCCTATGTTGGGGAAACAAATGGCTATAAAAGAGGATACTGGGGCTTTTCTAAATTTAGCTTCCAAAGTACTTAACAATTCTAGGCATACTTCAGGCAATCATCAATAATTAAAGTAAAAGATACAAATCTGTCAAATAAATGAGAGAGTATAACCAGACCCATTATATTCTGGATAGTGCACAGGGATCTGACTGGGCTGGGTATTAGACTTTAGGAAAAAGAACCTCATCCTGAAAATGTAAAATTTACGTGCTGCGTGACAATGGGAGCACTGGCCTTTGTTCTGTCAGGAGCTGGAGTCCAAGTTCTGCAATTAGAGTTTGTGTCATGGGAGAGCCTTCACCTCACCCCTTGTTTTTTTTTTTTTTTTTTTTTTTTTTTTTTTTTTTTTTTTGAGACGGAGTCTCACTGTGTCTCCCAGGCTGGAGTGCAGTGGCGTGATCTCGGCTCACTGCAAGCTCTGCCTCCTGGGTTCACGCCATTCTCCCGCCTCAGCCTCCCAAGTAGCTGAGACTACAGGCGCCCGCCACCACGCCCGGCTAGTTTTTTGTATTTTTAGTAGAGACGGGGTTTCACCATGTTAGCCAGGATAGTCTCGATCTCCTGACCTCGTGATCCACCCGCCTCGGCCTCCCAAAGTGCTGGGATTACAGGCTTGAGCCACCGCGCCCGGCCTCACCCTTTGTTCTTATACCAGCAGTGAAGTGCAGTTGGTCTCCATCCCCTGTAGATTTTAGTTCTAAAATGATCTGTTCTTCAAGAACATTCCAAAATCTCAGCTGAAGTGTACAAAAATAAAAATATATATAATTTTATATTTATATGAGAGGAATATATTTATATAAATATAAAATTATATTAATTTAGATAATTTTATAAATCATATTTTATAATTATAATTATTTACTTTAATAAGTATATTAATTTTATGAAAAATTATTTAAATTATAAATTTATATATACATAAAGAGGGAGAATTGAGGTTAGACACCACTTTAATTCCCCCTCCTAATCCTACTCTGGTGCAAATATATATATATATATATATATATATTTCTTTTTTTAATTTTTTAAATGATCAAATCTGGTATCTGTATAACATTGCCATTTATGTCTTCAGGTAACAAAAACATAATATCAACCAATCACACATTTCCCATACTTTGATTGTGTTTATATTCTGAGGCACTTTGAAGTAGCATGGTTACTGAAACACCAGGGGGTTGTTCCAGGCCCTGCTGCTTGCCACACAGAAAGCTAATCACTGAGACAATGAGTATTGCCTGGGAAGAAGGCTTTAATCAGGTGCTACAGATGAGATGGGAGAACAATTTCAAATCTCCTAACTGACTGAAATTAGGGGTTTATAATGCAGTGAATAAATGTAACTATGTGTGGGAAAACAGCAGTTAGGGAGGGATAAGGAAGACATACATGTTGGTCAACAGGAAGCAGATAATTGATTGAACAATTATGACAGTTGAGGGATCTGGTGACTTACTGTCTAGTTTCAGTGATTTGCCAAGTTATACCATCTGGGAGGACTGATGGCTGTTTTCCTGAGAAAGGAACTCGGATTAGACAAATGAAACTGTCTCAATTTTTAATACTGGGAAGGTCAATTTCTATGTTTATTCAGAAGGAATTGTAAAGTTTACTTCTACAGGACAATTGGGCTGATTTCAGTCTCCCCTTTTCTATTTATTAATTCCTCAATCATGGAGAATCTGGTATCAATTTCTCTGACTGCTTTATGATGAAGAGAGGTGTTGTGGACAACTCCAAATGTGGCCACCCATGAATTAATGGTTAATCTGGTTCTATAGTTTTCTTCTGCAACACAGTCACTCTCTTCAGTCATATAAGAATACAATATTCTTAAGGATAAGGCCTATCTTTCCTGAATATTACAACATTGTAACCATAACAGTTTTTCCTCATTATCTAAAGGAGAAGATCTGAATCCAATTCAAATTGCTGATTGAATTAAATTACCTTGGAAATAAACACCATTTAAACATTTCTACTCTCACCTACTTTTCCAAAAAATAAAATATGTGTACTATTTCTGTTCTGTAAAATATATGTACTATTTCTGTTCAGAACTTATGAGGATAAGCCTATTTTCTTTTCCAAGAACCTGAAAGCATTTATAGCTCTCTAGGTCATCAGAGGTAAGCAAAACCAATCCAATTTTAAATAGCTGGTGTGTTGTATCATTTTTTTGGAGGCTTGACAAAGGTAGCTTGGGAATGTTGCATAAATAGAGCAAATGATGAGTTGTTGGAAATGCGTAGGAAACAAATGACAATTCATGGAACCAAATACAAGCCTTCCATCAGAAAGTAAAAAAAAAAAAAAATAGTGGTTTTATATATGTATATATAAGTAAAACCCAAAGGAGATCAAAGAGTAAATAAATGAAAATTAAAAGCAAAAATCA
The DNA here is from genome assembly GCF_043159975.1 of Macaca nemestrina. Taxonomy (NCBI): domain Eukaryota; kingdom Metazoa; phylum Chordata; class Mammalia; order Primates; family Cercopithecidae; genus Macaca; species Macaca nemestrina. Next base: position 88,925,603 of record NC_092130.1, on the reverse strand, counting down.
AATAAACAGAAAACCAAATTTTTCTCCTACTCAGTTTACCTTAGAGGCTACAGTGTTACCCAGAGTCTAAAAAAGAAAACACAAAAAAAGATGAATATTTTGTTCCTGATATATAAATTAACATCTTTAAGTATACCAATACCACATACATTTTGTGCAATTAAGAAGTTTACTTTAAGCACATAACCAGTAAACATTTTAGTGCTAGTACCATCTATGCAGAATAGCAAATACAGTATGAATCAAAACAATGAAAGCAACTATGTGAAATATGTTTCCATGGTAAATCTGGCTTTGTGCTTACCTATACTAGCAAGGAATTTTCAAACACCAGCATATTTCTTTACATTATTTCATATTTTAATTTTATCAATATTAGGAGCTTTGATTATGACCAATGTTAATTAGTTGAATTTTTCCAGTTTTCTATCTTGTCTTAAAGAATGTTTTATTAACTAAACCTTTTCAAGTTCCTATTTTCTCTGAATGTACATGAAGATAAACACAGAGAGAAACAGGAATAAATGTGCATATGACTTACACAGATCATCTATGACCTGCTTTGACTTTCTATTTTGTCCTAAATTCTCTCTCTTCTTTTGATAACCAGTCATTTTACTTTATTGCAAAAGAAATCTTAATTCATAATTTGAATAAACAGATAATTTCTGAATTAGACAAAATTATTCCTTTCCTTAATAAAAACACATCTTCTTTAGCACATTTTATATACAGAATTATAACCTTAAATTTTAGTGAAAGTCTAGGAAGCAATAAATCCTGAACTATCTATCAGATGTTAGCATTTGATAGCTGAAAACATTCCACAATTTTTTTAAAACATGTGTTCCCATATCATAACCCTCTAGTAATTGGAAATGACCCAAACATCAGAGGAACATTAAAAATAATTTTAAGATTTTTAAATTATACAAAAAGTTTCCTTATGTTAAAAGAAAAACCTCAGCCCAATTAAAGAGTTTAATTGAGCAAAGAGTGATTTGCAGTTCAGGCAGCCTCCCACACCAGGGTAGACTCAGAGACTCTGGTGCAGCCATGTGGTAGAAGATTTATGGACAGAAAAAGGAAAGTGATGTACACAAATCAGAAGTGAGGTACAGAAACTGATGGATTGGTTATAGCTTGGTGTTTGTCTTATTTGAACATGATTTAAACAGTTGGCCATATTTGATTGGCCAAAATTCAGTGATTGGCACAAGAGTACAGTATAGTGTGTTTACACTTCTATTTAGGCTATGATTGAGGATGTACAGAGAAACTTTTAGGCCAAAGTTAAAATATGTAAGGAGGCAGTTTTAGACTAAACTTAATTTAATAATTCCCTACTTTTGGTCATTCTCTCAATTTTGATGGTACTATCATCATTGTAACTGTACTTATTTGCTCTTGAAACCCACTGGAAAATAGAACTATGGGTTCTGTAAGATGAGAACAAGGACTTCAGGTCATTTTTTTAAAAGAGTTCCAGTAAAAAAAACCCACAAAACTTGGTCTTTTCTAGGATCTATGTATTTTCCTAGAGTCTTAGTTTGACTATGTCACATTTAGCATAAGTGAATCCATTTTGGTTTGATCTGGTCTTTTGGGGCCTACTGCGTGAGCTCAGTCCAAAACAATGGCCTCCAATAATTTTCTTTAAAAAATGTCCCCCCTTTAGTTAAGTTCTCCTTAAGTGAGAGTGCGACCAAAACTTATGGCCTTAGTGCCACTCTCAGTTACCATCATTTTGGGTTTCCAGCCTCAGAATGTCATTTACAGGTTATGGTGCCCTCATGGTCACACATTTTTTCACTCTAGTCATTATAGTTGAAGCGAGACCATTTGATATTCTAGAGATGGCTGCATGCAAACTTTTAAACCTTTTCAGAGACCACAGTGTACCAGGGAGACTACTATTATGACTATCAGGAAGATAATAACAAGAGTTTGGAGTATGCTCCTTACCCAGGGCCTCCATAAAGCAAACAAACTAAAATCAGTAGATCAAAGAATGAGCTAGATAAAGAGTCTACTTGCTTTAACTAAGCAGTCTCTTCATTAATCCCTTACTATTTAATCTCTGTAATACCAAATGTGATATATTTCTCCATGGGCAACAAGTGCCAGCAGCTGCATGGTTACTCCTCTGTTTAGCCAGGAAGTAATCTAGGGCAATTCTATTATTTAGCATCACTTTCGTGAGAGAATTTAAATTCTGTTGTGTAATCACAGCTTTTACAGGAGAATCTTCTATGGAGCCTGTGGTAAGGAACGAATTTCTAATCATTGCCTCCTTTACTTATGGAAAAAAGGACCTAACAAATGATGCCCTTCTAGAAGAGTAATGACCTTCTGGCAATGTTCTTTTTAACCCACATGTAGGTTGAGAGGAGTGGATAAATGTTCTTTCTGACTGATTATAGAGCAATGTAAGTACCATTAAAATTTCTCACCTACATTGGGCCTTCATCTTCCATCTATCAAGGCATAAGTTTATTGTATTAGTCCTTTCTTGTATTGTTATAAGGAAGTACCTGAGACTGGGTACTTTATAAAAGAAAGTGGTTTAATTGACTCACAGTTCTACAGGTTGTACAGGAAGCATGGCTGGAGAGGCCTCAGGAAAATTACAGTCATGGCAGAAGTTGAAGGAAAAGCAGGCACATCTGCACGTGTCAGAGCAGGAGAAACAGTGAAAGGGAAGGTGCCACACACTTTTAAACAACCAGACCTCATGAGAACTCTATCACAAGACAGTACTAAAGGGATCATGTTAAACCATTAGAAACCACACCCATGATCCAATCACCTCCCACCAGGCCCCACCAACACTGGGGATTACAATTCAACATGAGTTTTGGGTAGGGACACAGACCGAAACTGTATCTGTTATCCATGTATAAGTCTGGATGCAGCATCCTTCACAAATAAAAGTATACCCCATGAGTGCACACAACAGATTCCATTTTTACTTCTATTGTTTATAAGCAAAGGGAAAAAATTCAAAGATAAGAGTCTCATGGTACTAGAGAAATCTTGATCTCTGATCTTGGGAAAAGCTTCTGTGATCTTGGGAAAAAGGATGCCATCTTCTGGGAAGAAAATCCTCCCTGGTTAGCTTTACCTTAAGGGTTCCCAAGGGTGTCCAGTTTTGAGAGTATGGTGGGATGCTTCTGAGTTGTAAGATTATTAACCCAAAGTTCAAGGTCCTGAAGTTTTGCTGCAATGTGGATGGCAGGAGCAGTCTTTCTCTGGTGTTCTCAGAAAATTCAGTCTTTGGGTTTTGGATTATGAAGGGGTTGATTGTCCTCATTCAGTGAACCATGAACAGCTTTCTGTACCTGCTGAAAATACACAGTGGCAAAATAAGCTACTGTTATAACATCAGCTCCCTTGAATGGAAAATCTTTTATAGAACTAGAAAACATGTGTTGAAAATGACAACTGAATGATATCCCTCTATAAATGTTTAAGGGGCCTATCACATTATGGAATGTACCTGAAGCTTTGTCTTCCCAGGAATATTGGTTTGACAAACCGAACATTGGTCATACACTGTTTTAGCAGTTTATAAGCTACCACAGCAATATACATGTAATTTGGGTCATTTTATCATTTTTATGATGAGTCATGGAATGCAGAACTCAGGAAGGATAAGGCAGCCATCCTGGTTCTCCATGCTTGACATTGGACTTATGTCTTTTTGAATACCAGTTGTTTCCCCAATTTAGGTACATAGCACTGATAACTGATGGCTTATCATAGACAATTTAACTTAGACCATGGAGTTCATTCAAATTGTATATCTAAACAATTTCAGTATTGGCTGATTTAGCATGAAAACTGGCAAAGTATCTTCTTGGTATTTAATTAGTTTCTGTTCTACTTGGGTTAGCAGATTTACAAAGCAGTCAGTCTTTTCACTGAAGTTCCAGGAATTCAGCCAGATGTGGTAGCTCACACTTGTAATCCCAGCACTTTGGGAAGCTGAGGCAGGTGGATCACTTGAGGCCGGGAGTTTGAGACCAGCCTGGCCAACACAGTGAAACCCCATTTCTACTAAAATATACAAAAATCTGCCATGCATGGCGACACATACCTGTAATCTCAACTACTCTGGCAGCTAAGGCACAAGAATTTCCTGAACCCAGGAGACAGAGGTTGCAGTGAGCCAAGATGGTGCCACTGCACTCCAGCCTAGGCAACATGGGTCAATAACACAAACTTCTGACATTTAATTGTATTTATTATTCTACATGCCATTTTTTTTTCATTAAAGTTAAATTTATTAAAAGTTTCTCTGGCTACATGATTACACATCTTTGAAAAATGTTCTCTTCCAGATTGTTCTCCATAATACTTTGAGTGAAAATGTTACATACATTTGTAAAATACAGGATTATATTAAACGAGCAATAGGAAATTTCCATGAATATACATTCTAGGAATATACAATTTTCATGGAAATATAGTTTTGCTTACTTTATATTCTCAATATCCTGCACAAAATGCATGACATCTAGTAATTCTCAATATATAATTATTAAAATAATGAACAACTATTGCTAATGCAGGACTTTGGTCTGTTCTCTTCTCATTACTGAAATATTTTGCCCTACACATTCTCCACTTACGAAGATCATATTCAACTTCTAGTGGTAGCACAAATAACACTCTCTCCATTAGTCTTGGCCTAGTCTCTAAACTAGAATTTACCTCTTTTGCTCTTGAATATGAAAAGTATATTTATTTTTTAATATTTTAATTTTGAGATAATTATAGATTTATATACCTTTATAAGAAATATGACAGAAAAAGTCTATGCATCATTATGTGGTAATATTTTGTATAACTATAGCACAGTTTTACAACTTGAAAATTTATATCAATGAAATCCATCAACCCTATTCGGATCGCACCAGTTTACATGCACTTTATTTATTTATTATTATTATTTTTATACTTTAAGTTCAAGGGTACATGTGCACAACGTGCAGGTTTGTTACATATGTATACATGTGCCATGTTGGTTTGCTGCACGCATTAACTCCTCATTTACGTTAGATATATCTCCTAATGCTATCCCTTCCACCTCCCCCAACCCCACAACAGGCCCTGGTGTGTGATGTTCCCCTTCCTGTGTCCAGATGTTCTCATTGTTCAATTCCCACCTAAGAGTGAGAACATGTGGTGTTTGGTTTTCTGTTCTTGCGATAGTTTGCTAAGAATGATGGTTTCCAGTGGCATCCATGTCCCTACAAAGGATATGAACTCATCCTTTTTTATGACTGCATAGTATTCCATGGTGTATCTGTGCCACATTTTCTCAATCCAGTCTGTCATTGATGGACATTTGGGTTGGTTCCAAGTCTTTGCTATTGTGAATAGTGCCGCAATAAACATACATGTGCATGTGTCTTTATAGCAGCATGATTTATAAGTCTTTGGGTATATACCCAGTAATGGGATGGCTGGGTCAAATGGTATTTCTAGTTCTAGATCCTTGAGGAATCACCACACTGTCTTCCACAATGGTTGAACTAGTTTACAGTCCTACCAACAGTGTAAAGGTGTTCCTATTTCTCCACATCCTCTCCAGCACCTGTTGTTTCCTGACTTTTTAATGATTGCCATTCTAATTGGTGTGAGATGGTATTTCATTGTGGTTTTGATTTGCATTTCTCTGATGGCCAGTGAGGATGGGCATTTTTTCATGTGTCTGTTGGCTGCATAAATGTCTTCTTTTGAGAAATGTCTGTTCATATCCTTTGCCCACTTTTTGATGGGGTTGTTTGTTTTTTTTCTTGTAAATTTGTTTGAGTTCTTTGTAGGTTCTGGATATTAGCCCTTTGTCAGATAAGTAGATTGCAAAAATTTTCTCCCATTCTGTAGGTTGCCTGTTCACTCTGATGGTAGTTTATTTTGCTGTGCAGAAGCTCTTTAGTTTAATTAGATCCCATTTGTCAATTTTGGCTTTTGTTGCCATTGCTTTTGGTGTTTTAGACATGAAGTCTTTGTCCGTGCCTATGTCCTGAATGGTATTGCCTGGGTTTTCTTCTAGGGTTTTTATGGTTTTAGGTCTAACATTTAAGTCTCCAATCCATTTTGAAGTAATTTTTGCATAAGGTGTAAGGTAGGGATGCAGTTTCAGCTTTCTACATATGGCTAGCCAGTTTTCTCAGAACCATTTATTAAATAGGGAATCCTTTCCCCATTTCTTTTTTTGTCAGGTTTTTCAAAGATCAGATGGTTGTAGATGTGTGGTGGTATTATTTCTGAGGGATCTGTTCTGTTCCATTGGTCAATATCTCTGTTTTGCTACCAGTACCATGCTGTTTTGGTTACTGTAGCCTTGTAGTATGGTTTGAAGTCAGGTAGCATGATGCCTCCAGCTTTGTTCTTTTGGCTTAGGATTGTTCTGGCAATGTGGGCTCTTTTTAGGTTCCATATGAACTTTAAAGTAGTTTTTTCCAATTCTGTGAAGAAAGTCATTGGTAGCTTAATGGAGATGGCACTTAATCTATAAATTACCTTGGGCAATATGGCCATTTTCACGATATTAATTCTTCCTATCCTTGAGCATGGAATGTTCTTCCATTTGTTTGTGTCCTCTTTTATTTTGTTGAGCAGTGGTTTGTAGTTCTCCTTGAAGACATCCTTCACATCCCTTGTAAGTTGGATTCCTAGGTATTTCATTCTCTTTGAAGCAATTGTGAATGGGAGCTCACTCATGATTTGGCTCTCTGTTTGTGTGTTATTGGTGTATAAGAATGCTAGTAATTTTTGCACATTGATTTTGCATCCTGAGACTTTGCTGAAGTTGCTTATCAGCTTAAGGAGATTTTAGGCTGAGACGATGGGGTTTTCTAAATATACAGTCATGTCATTTGCAAACAGAGCAATTTGACTTCCTCTTTTCCTAACTGAATACCCTTTCTTTATTTCTTTCTCCTGCCTAATTACTCTGGCCAGAACTTCCAACACTATGTTGAATAGGAGTGGTGAGAGAGGGCATCCCTGTCTTGTGCCAGTTTTCAAAGGGAATGATTCCAGTTTTTGACCATTCAGTATGATATTGGCTGTGGGTTTGTCATAAATAGCTCTTATTATTTTGAGATACATTCCATCAATACTGAATTTATTGAGAGCTTTTAGCATGAAGGGCTGTTGAATTTTGTCAAAGGCTTTTTCTGCATCTATTGATATATCATATGGTTTTTGTCTTTGGTTCTGTTTATATCCTGGATTGCATTTATTGATTTGCATATGTTGAACCAGCCTTGCATCCCAGGGATGAAGCCCACTTGATCATGGTGGATAAGCTTTTTGATGTGCTGCTGGATTCAGTTTGCCTGTATTTTATTGAGGATTTTTACACTGATGTTCATCAGGGATATTGGTCTAAATTTCTCTTTTTTTGTTGTGTCTCTGCCAGGTTTTGGTATCGGGATGATGTTAGCCTCATAAAATGAGTTAGGGAGGATTCCTCTTTTTCTATTGATTGGAATAGTTTCAGAAGGAAAGGTACCAGCTCTTCCTTGTACCTCTGGTAGAATGCAGCTGTGAATCTGTCTGGTCCTGGACTTTTTTTGGTTGGTAGGCTATTAATTATTGTCTCAATTTTAGAACCTCTTATTGGTTGATACAGGGATTCAACATCTTCCTGGTTTAGTCTAGAGAGACTGTATATGTCCAGGAATTTATCCATTTCTTCTGGGTTTTCTTGTTTATTTGTGTAGAGGTGTTTATGTTATTCTCTGATGGTAGTTTGTATTTCTGTGGGGTCAGTGGTGATATCCCCTTTATCATTTTTTCTTGCATCTATTTGATTCTTCTCTCTTCTCTTCTTTATTAGGTTTGCTAGTGGTCTATCAATTTTTTTGATCTTTTCAGAAAACCAGCTCCTGGATTCATTGATTTTTTTTGAATGTTTTTTTGTGCCTCTTTCTCCTTCAGTTCTGCTCTGATCTTAGTTATTTCTTGCCTTTTGCTAGTTTTTGAATGTGTTTGCTCTTGCTTCTCCAGTTCTTTTAATTCTGATATTAGGGTGTCAGTTTTAGATCTTCCCAGCTTTCTCTTGTGGGCATTTAGTGCTATAAATTTCCCTCTACACACTGCTTTAAATGTGTCCGATAGATTCTGGCATGTTGTATCTTTGTTCTCATTTGTTTCAAAGAACATCTTTATTTCTGCCTTCATTTCGTTATGTACCCAGTAATCATTCAGGAGCAGGTTGTTCAGTTTCCATGTAGGTGAGCGGTTTTGAGTGAGTTTCTTAATCCTGAGTTCTAGTTTGATTGCACTGTGGTCTGAGAGACAGTTTGTTATAATTTCTGTTCTTTTACATTTGCTGAGGAGTGCTTTACTTCCAACTATGTGGTCACTCTTGGATTAAGTGTGATGTGGTGCTGAGAAGAATGTATATTGTGTTGATTTGGGGTGGAGAGTTCTGTAGATGTCTATTAGGTCTACTTGGTGCAGAGCTGAGTTCAATTCCTGGATATCCTTGTTAACTTTCTGTCTTGTTGATCGGTGTAATGTTGACAGTGGGGTGTTAAAGTCTCCCATTGTTATTGTATGGGAGTCTAAGTCTCTTTGTAAGTCTCTAAGGACTTGCTTTATGAATCTGGGTTCTCCTGTATTGGGCACATACATATTAAGGATAGTTAGCTCTTTTTGTTGAATTGATCCCTTTACCATTATGTGATGGCCTTCTTTGTCTCTTTTGATCTTTGTTGGTTTAAAGTCTGTTTTATCAGAGAGTAGATTGCAACCCCTGCTTTTTTTGTTTTCCATTTGCTTGGTAGGTCTTCCTCCATCCTCTTATTTTGAGTTTATGTGTGTCTCTGCACGTGAGATGGGTCTCCTGAATATAGCACACTGATGGGTCTTAATTCTTTATCCAATTTGCTAGTCTGTGTGTTTTAATTGGAACATTTAGCCCATTTACATTTAAGGTTAATATTGTTATGTGTGAATTTGATCCTGTCATTATGATGTTAGCTGGTTATTTTGCTTGTTAGTTGATGCAGTTTTTTCCTATCATAGATTGGCTTTATATTTTGGCATGTTTTTGCAGTGGCTTGTACCCGCTTTTCCTTTCCATGTTTAGTGCTTCCTTCAGGAGCTCTTGCAGGGCAGGCCTGGTGGTGACAAAATCTCTCAGCATTTGCTTGTCTGTAAAGGATTTTATTTCTCCTTCACTTATGAAACTTAGTTTGGCTGGATATGAAATTCTGGGTTGAAAATTCTTTTCTTTAAGAATGTTGAATATTGGCCCCAACTCTCTTGTAGAGTTTCTGACTTGTAGAGTTTCTGCCTAGAGATCTTCTGTTAGTCTGATGGGCTTCCCTTTGTGTGTAACCCGACCTTTCTCTCTGGCTGCCCTTAACATTTTTTCCTTCATTTCAACTTTCTTGAATCTGATAATTATGTGTCTTGGAGTTGCTCTTCTCAAGGAGTATCTTTGTGACGTTCTCTGTGTTTCCTGAATTTGAATGTTGGCCTGCCTTGTTAGGTTGGGGAAGTTCTCCCGGATAATATCCTGCAGTGTTTTCCAACTTGGTTCCATTCTCCCCATCACTTTCAGGTACACCAATCAGACGTAGATTTGGTCTATTCACATAGTCCCATATTTCTTGGAGGCTTTGTTCATTTCTTTTTACTGTTTTTTCTCTAAACTTCTCTTCTCACTTCATTTCATTCATTTGATCTTCAATCACTGACACCCTTTCTTCCAGCTGATCAAATCGGTTACTGAAGCTTGTGCATTTGTCACGTAGTTCTCATGTCATGGTTTTCAGCTCTATCAGGTCATTTAAGGACTTTTCTACGTTGGTTATTCTAGTTAGCCATTCGTCTAATCTTTGTTGAAGGTTTTTAGCTTCTTTGCAAAGAGTTCGAACTTCCTCCTTTAGCCCGGAGAAGTTTGATCATCTGAAGCCTTCTTCTCTCCACTCGTCAAAGTCATTCTCCGTCCAGCTTTGTTTCATTGCTGGCGAGGAGCTGCATTCCTTTGGAGGGGGAGAGGCACTCCGATTTTTAGAATTTTCAGCTTTTCTGCTCTGTTTTTTCCCCATCTTTGTGGTTTTATCTACCTTTGGTCTTTGATGATGGTGACATACAGATGGGGTTTTGGTGTGGATGTCCTTTCTGTTTGTCAATTTTTCTTCTAACAATCAGGACCCTCAGCTACAGGTCTGTTGGAGTTTTTGCTGGAGGTCCACTCCAGACCCTGTTTGCCTGGGTATCAGCAGCAGAGGCTGCAGAAGAGTGAATATTGATGAACAGCAAATATTGCTACCTGATCGTTCCTCTGGAAGCTTCCTCTCAGAAGTGTCAGTCTGCCCCTACTGGGGGTGTCTCCCAGTTAGGCTACTTGCGGGTCATGGACCCTCTTGAGGAGGCAGTCTGTCCATTCTCAGATCTCCAACTCCATGCTGGGAGAACCACTACTCTCTTCAAAGCTGTCAGACAGGGACATTTAAATCTGCAGAGGTTTCTGCTGCCTTTTGTTTTGCTATGCCCTGTCACCAGAGGGAATCTACAGAGGCAGGCAGGCCTCCTTGAGCTGCGGTGGACTCCACCCAGTTCTAGCTTCCTGGCCACTTTGTTTAACTAGTCAAGCCTCAGCAATGGTGGACGCCCCTCCCCCAGCCTCACTGTCACCTTGCAGTTAGATCTCAGACTGCTGTGCTAGCAATGAGGGAGGCCCCGTGGGTGTGGGACCCTCGGAGCCAGGTGTGGGAAATACTCTCCTGGTGTGCCGTTTGCTAAAACCTTTAGAAAAGTGCAGTGTTAGGGTAGGAGTGACCCGATTTTTCAGGTGCTGTGTGTCACAGTTTCCCTTGGCTAGGAAAGGGAATTCCCTTACCCCTTTCGCTTTCCAGTGAGGTGATGCCATGCCTTGCTTCGACTGCACCCACTGTCTGACACGCCCCAGTGAGATGAACCCAGTGCCTTAGTTGGAAATGCAGAAATCACCCGTCTTCTGTGTCACTCACGCTGAGAGCTGTAGCCTAGAGCTGTTCCTATTTGGCCATTTGGATGCCTTTTTTCTATTTATTTCTTTTTGAGACAGGGTCTCACTCTGTTGCCCAGGCTGGAGTTCAGTGGTACAATCATGGCTGACTGCAGGCTCAACCTCCTGGGTTCAAGCAATCCTCCCACCTCAGCCTCTCCACTAGCTGGGACCAAAGGCACACACCACCATGCACGGCTAATTTTTTGTAGAGATTGGTGTCACCATTGCTCAGGCTGATCTCTAACTCCTGGGCTCAAGTGATCCTCCTGCCTCAGCCTCCCAAATTGCTAGGATTACAGGCATATGCCACTGTGCCTGGCTGCACTCGTTTGGGTTTGTGTGTGCATTTGGTTCTTTGTAATATTATCACATTTGCACATTTCTATGACTATTACCATAATAAAAATACAGAACAGTTCTGTCCTAACTACTCCTCGTGCTACTATTTATTGCCATAGCCATATCCTTTTCCCCTTAACTCCTTAATCCCCAGCAACCACCAATCTATTCTGCATTTTATGTCATTTGAAAAGGTAATATAAATGAAATCACATGCTAGGTAAACATTTGAGATTGACTTTTTTTTTAATTCAATGTAATACTCTTGAGATTCATCCAAGTTATTGGGTGTAGCAATAGTGGTTCCTTTTTATTGCTCAATAATATTCCAAGGCATGAATGTGTCTGTTTATTAACACATGGGAGGACATTTGGGTTGTTTCCCATTTGAGGCTATTATGAAAAAGTTGCATTATTAACATTATGAACATTAACGATCAGGCTTTTGTGTGAACATAAGTTTGTATTTCTTTGATACAAATACCATAAAAAACGATTTTAATATTAAGGAACTATTAAAAGATTAAATGTTGGCGGAAATGGAAACTTTTAGTATCTAAGAAACTGAGTTTCCATGAAAAATAAGTATTGTATTGTTAGGTAATGCATAGAACTTGTTTAATAACTACAACATAATGAACATTTGATTTGATCAACTTTGGTTCTATCTAGAAAGACAATATTGTGATCATGGGCATTTGATGCACACACACAATCAAAAAATGCAGTCAATCTACTAATTATTTGCAATGCATTACAAAGAACATAATGTTTGATGTTTTTATTGAACAACTGAATTGTCTATTAGTTCCAGGCAACCAGAGAGTTACTATTGATCTCGATTTTTTTAAGTTGCTTGTCAGTCAAGGCTACATCCTTTATGCAACATTTTTTTCTCCCTTTTTTTCTCCAGAATGTGCTTCAATTTTCTAAATGAGACACCGTTTTTGCTTTCTAATTCACTGAAAAGAAACAGCCCACTCAATTTATGTCCTCTTATCTCAAGATACTTCTATTATTGTTCTCATTTTTTATCACCTTTTAACCAGTATAAAAGAATGTGTGTATGTAAATACATTCCAATTGTGGAAGGTAATACACACCTTAGATTGCATACCTTTATAAGTCTTTATCCTTCTTCTTTATTTAGTTTCTCCTTTTCTGCCTTCAAATATACAAAACCTCATTCTGCAAAATTATTTTATTTAGTACTCTTAAAGATTTTTATTTCTTTTATCAAACCTTTCATATGTGTGGCTCATAACCTCAGGTTTCACTTTCTTTCAAGCTAATCCTTTATTAACTCTCTGAAATGCATTTTTCATTCTTACCACTCACCTAAAATGACAATTCCAACTTTGACAACAGTAGTCTTTTTATTCCATAATAATAATAATAATAATAACAGTCTCTCTATTGTCATGCTTTCTGACACTACTGTCAAAGTTGGTTACCGATTTCATCTAAAAATTTTCTCCTGTCAGGGGTATCTAGAATAGTTTCTTGTTTTACTTGAAATAAATATTCAAGTTGGATGATTTCTTCTCCATCCTGTGAGGGTTTCCACGTTCCTCCTTTTTTTGAAGCATGAATCACCTACATTAATTAAGATGCCATCAAAAGAAAGGTTTAGGATTGTGTTCTCTGACCATGGAGCAAAGACCTTAACAGGAACCAAGTGCCAAAAGGGACAGTAAGGCCAGATGCATTAACATGCATCACACTTCAGTGAATTTCTGGCATATACCCTGAATGAAAGAGAGCACCCATACCCAGCACCACGCAAGCCTTTTATTTTATTTATTTATTTTTGCTGATAGGGAAAACCCTGACTTCATTTCTATTCCTCTTACTGCCAAATAAATATCACTCACAACCTCAAAAAAATGTGTTACAGAAGTAATAAGAATATTGCATTAAAAAAGAAATAATTTATGAACAGGTTTTTTATGCTCCATCTCTCCAGAAAGAGAAAAGTCAACTGCATGTATAGTAGACATTTTAAAACTTTTGTTTATAGTTGACATATAGTAATTGTACATATTTATGGGTACAGTGTGATGTTTCAATACATGTATACATTGTATACAATTCAAACCAAGCTATTTAGCATATTCATATTCTGATGCATTTGTCATTTATTTGTGGTGAGAACATTCAAAATCCTCTCTTATAGCTGTTTTGAAATATACAATACAATATTGTTAACCATAGTCACCCTACTGTGCGACAGAACACCGGAACTTATTCTTCCTATACAACTGTAGTTTAGTACCCATTGAGCAGTCTTAAAAATCTTTCAAAACACTTCATTCTGAAGATTTGATGCAGGTTTATCTTGACCTACAATTTCCTCTTTAAATACAGATTGAAAAGGAATGTTTGTGACCTACACTTCTGGATCACAGTACCTTACTTTTCAATGGCATCCTTGACGTAGCTTAAGAAACTAAATTCAGATGCCAAGACCATACTCTCCACGTGTGTGTGAGTGTGTGCGCGCACACACACACGCAGATGTTTACTAGGAAACCAAAAAAAAATAAATAACCCCTTTTGCTCCCATAGAAGGATCTAGAGTCATTTCCATGATTTTGAAAACTCAAGCCATCAAAATGAGATATCCTGAACAAAAGGAGAAAAGGAGAAAAACACAACCTTGGCAATATATGATGTTCACTTTCATTTAATAGAGTTAATATAAATCTTTCCAGCTGTATTCCTAAAAAAATGAAGTTAAAAGTATCAAACTTTTGAAGTCCTTCATGTGACAGTGACCCCTTTTGGCCTTGCATTTCTCTCCTACCCTTACCTTGCTTTTACATATCCTTGAACATAATAAGCCTGCCACCACTAATGTTATAAAGTAGTAATTGTTCCTAATTGGTAGGGAGGCGACAGACCATTCTGGTAATGTTGTGAAACTGTAAGAAAGGAGGAGTGAGAACATTCATGGGCCCAGCAGTAATTATCCACTAATTTGGCCTGTTTGTGTGGGGACAGCTCATTATAGCCCTTAAGAAACCTCAGAATAAAGAGGGAAAGTAGGTAGGAGGCAAGGTTAAATAATTAGTGTTCGGCAGATTTTTTTTTTAAGATTCAAAGAATAGGATTAAGGGTGGGAAATGTGACCAGAGTAACAATTAAGAAATGGTAGAATATTCTGAACTAAGTGGGTTTTATGTTTTTGTGGGAGTAGGGGTATATAAGAATCCTATATTATGGCATAAAAAATGACATGTCACTTTTATTACACTTTTTCAATTACGACCCTGATCATCCCCTTACGTTTTCTAGTGCCAGTCTCATTTTAACAGGAGATTTATTCTCATGAGTCTTAAAAGATTTTCACAGTTTTCATAAAACAATGTATGAAGTTTTTATATCATCTTATCTTTAACATTTGTAGATTTGTTTTGGGAGTTGGAAACACATACTTGTATGCACACACGTGAGGAGGAGCATAATACAGACTTTGCAAACAAATAATTATTCAACTACAAATCTGTTAGCAAACTTGAACTCCTAGATTTCTCACTTATTTATATCTGATACCTCTATTTTAAAAGTATGTATGCTTACTCTTGCTTTTATATGAATATGTACATATATACATGCACAGACATATACATACATGTATTTGCTAAATAATTTGTAGTCTTTCAAAAAATATATATATATATATTTTATATATATATATATAAATATATATATATATATATTTTTTTTGAGATGGAGTCTCGCTTTGTCACACAGGCTGGAGTGCAGTGGCACAGTCTCAGCTCACTGCACTCCGCCTCCCAGGTTCATGTCATTCTCCTGCCTCAGCCTCCCTAGTAGCTGGGACTACAGGCACCCACCACCACGCCCGGCTAATTTTTGTATTTTTAGTAGAGACAGGGTTTCACCGTGTTAGCCAGGATGGTCTCGATCTCCTGACCTTGTGATCCACCCGCCCCGGCCTCCCAAAGTGCTGGGATTACAGGCGTGAGCCACCGCACCCAGCCAAATATTTTCTAAGAGCATCATTTTTAACAGTCTTTTTTAATAAGTAACATTGTTCTAACCAATTTCTGTGATTGCAATTAGTGTTTTTATCCACATAATACAAAGTGAAATGCACTGGTTGAAAAATTTTAAATCAAATGAGCTCTGTAATTTGCATTACCCAGAAAATATGTATGTCTTAAATATTTACTCATTAAAGGACTTTGGGAAAAGTTCCAGAATATTATATTCCCCATTCCTTTGTTAAAAGGTGAGAATATTCCTAATTGCAATATATAAATAGAAGCATTGGATGGGTCCAACAGATTTAGGCTAAAATATGATATTAATATTGCAAAGGTCATACCTTTTATCGATATAAATATTAGATAATTTTTGTCTCTTATAACTCAAAATAAACTTCTTTAAACCAAGAGATGGGTTAGAAAAGTATTCTTCTCTTCATAAGGGTAGTCATGTGGTATCAATATATGCATGAATAAATTAGTAAAAATTTATTACCAACATTTGAAAGACAATTTCAAACAAGTCGCTAGCCCTATCTACTCTTGATTAAGCATTGACTTTATTTATGCATAAAGTTACTGCAGCATATGAATGATTACATTAATTTTTCTCATTTTCCTTATCTTTGAAGCACTAGTATGTTTCAATGAATGACATGTTATTGTGTGCTTTTCTGTGCTTTTTTGTTTGTTTTATTACTTTTAAAATTTTTCTGCAGAAACAAGGGTGACTTATGAATGGCATGTTTTTGACTACTTAACTCCTGAAGCTCATGACACATAAAACTGAATAAAATAGAAATTGTTTCCATGCTGACTTTTCAAATATTTATTTGTATTTCAACAGACTAGTAGTTTTCAAATTATTCTTCTCAAAATTACTTAGGAGACTATAAATAATTTTATGTCATTTCCTCAATTTGTACTTCTACTCACCTTCAATTTTCTCCATATGAAAGCAACATCAAAAATACCAAATCGTTTTTCTCCATAGCTTATTAAAGAATTGGGTAAGGGGCCAGACGCAATGGCTCATGCCTGTAATCCCAGCACTTTGGGAGGCCAAGGCAGATGAATCACCTGAGGTCGGGAGTTCAAGACCAGCCTGACCTACATGGCAAAACCCCATCTCTACTAAAAATACAAAAAATTAGTCAGGCATGGTGGTGCATGCCTGTAATTCCAGCTACTCAGGAGACTGAGGTAGGAGAATCACTTGAACCTGGGAGGCGGAGGTTGTGGTAAGCCGAGATTGCGCCATTGTACTCCAGTCTGGGCAACAGGAGTGAAACTCTGTCTCAGAAACAAAACAAAAACAAAAAGAGAAGTAATTTTTTTCAATCAACAAAACATTTTTTAATTCAAAAGTTTAAGTATTAGGAATATTGAAGAAGCAGACACTCCAACTACTACAACTAAAAGTCCAGATAAAAGATATTAAAAGATACCTGAAAACTACAGAGGCAACCAATACTTGAGAGTCCATTAATTCAAAGACAAAGGAATTACAATATAAGAAACTGACCTTTGAAGATAATCTTTTCCCCTGCAGTTTTGCTAATCTTTTTGGTGATGGATAAGAAACAGATAATCTGTTCAGGTGACTAAACTAAAAGGCAGAAAAATTAGTGTATATTTGGAAATCTCAAGAAGCTAGAAAGACAATATTGTAGTTCAGAGCTGCTTAGGCAATCAGGATTTTCAGAGATAAGAAAGTAGAAGAGCCAAAGATCTTGGAGAGAAAAAGACGTATTATCTTCAAAACAGCATCTGTAAGACTAACAACCGGTTCAATTCTAATAGAAACGATGGAGGCTGGAAGATAAAGCAATGCCATCTTGAAAGTACTAAGGAAAAACAGCTGCCAACCTACAATTCTACGTCTGGTGAAACTGTCATTTAAATATGAAATCAAGGTAAAGACTTTGCCAGACAAACAAAAATTTAGATAATTTGTCACCAGAACACCCCCTCTACCTACCATCACACACACATACACAAAAATAAACTTAGTGAAAATCTCTAAGCATAAGAGAAATAGTGCTGGAAATAAGCATGGAAATACAGAAAAAAATGAAAAGCAATGTATAAAGTAAGTAAATGAGTAAATATGCATAGAAATTGACTATACAAAATAATATTTTTAATAATATATTGGTCCAAATTATGTGAAGAATTAAAATTCATATAACAAGAACACAAATACTGAAATGGCAATAAGTAGAATTAATATATTCTAATTGTGTTATTTTTTGATACATAGTATAAGTTCTAATGTAAAATAGACAGTAATGTATAATTGATGCATTTTAATCTGTAGTGAAATAATTTAACATGCTAAAGGGAAAGAAAATAAATTATAAAACAAGAAAAGAGACTATAAAGAGATGGATAAATGGAAAATAAATAGTGAGTTTGAGATATGAAACCAAATATGTCAATAATTACACTAAATGTAAGTAGGCTAAATATTCAATATAAAAGACAAAAACTTCAGACTCAATTAAAATAAAAAGTCTAATTATACAATGTTCCAAGAAATCTATAACCAATATAAGAATGAAGAAGCATTGAAATAAAAGTACAGAGAAAAAATGAATTACAAATCAAAATAAAACTCTTGCTGATGTGTTAATGTCAGAAAAAAATAGACTTAAAAAGTATTGTCAGATTTAAAGATGATAATTTCATAATGACTAGAAGGTCAATTCACCCAGCAAATATAACCATCATAAATGTATATATAGTTAAAAGCATAGCTAAAAATTACATAATGCTAAAAATATCAGAACTAAAAGGAATAATAGACAAGTTCATAATCTAGGTGAAATACTTACATATTTCTTTCAATACTGATAAAACTAGGCAAAAAATGTCACTAAGAAAAAAGATCTGAGCAACAGAATTAACTAATCTTAGGTAATTGACATTTGTGAAACAATGCAGCCAACCACAATAGAACATACATTTTACAACTGCACATCAAAATTTTCCAAAAATCCAATATATGCCAGAATATACAGAAAATCTAATGAAAATTCTAGCAACTTCAGTAAGATATGCTGTCTTATTTCAGTAAAATTAAAGTTAATAATAAATGTCCAAAATTAGAATATTCCCAAATATTTGGAAATACATTTTATTTTTTTTATTTTATTTATTTTTTTTTTGAGATGGAGTCTCGCTCTGTCACCCAGGCTGGAGTGCAGTGGCCGGATCTCAGCTCAATGCAAGCTCCGCCTCCCGGGTTCACGCCATTCTCCTGCCTCAGCCTCCCGAGTAGCTGGGACTACAGGCGCCTGCCACCTCGCCCGGCTAAGTTTTTGTATTTTTAGTAGAGACGGGGTTTCACTGTGTTACCCAGGATGGTCTCGATCTCCTGACCTCGTGATCCGCCCGTCTCGGCCTCCCAAAGTGCTGGGATTACAGGCTTGAGCCACCGCGCCCGGCCAATACATTTTATTTAATAGTCATATGGTTAAAGAATATATTATGAGAAAAATTAAAAATACTCTGAGTTTAATTATAATGAATATGAAATAACAAATTTGTAAGATAAAGCTAAAGTTGGCCTACAAAGAAATCTGTAACCAATAAAAGTATATAATAGAAATTTTTTTTAAAAAAGGTTGAAGTTCAGTGATATATAGATTTCATATACATTATATAATATCATAAAGTTAGGAAAAGAACAGCAAAATAAACATAAGGAAAATTAAGAAGAGAAAAAAGTGAAGTTATAGATAGCAAATATATATTGCCTGATGGTGATTTTTGAAAAGAATAATAAAATGATAACCCATAATTATTCAAGAGAGATGAAAAAAGCACAATTTACTAATACCAGAAATGAAAGGGGGTAAAATAATTATAGATTCTACAATAATTAAAAGCCACTAAGATAATATTTTGAAAAATGTTCTGCCAATACTCTTGGAAAATTATATAAAACATACAAATTCCTTAGAATTCAATCTAAGAAAAGTGACACAAGAAGTGAAAAATCTGAATAGAGGAAATTGAATTCAATTAAAATATTCCCACAAATGAACCTAGGAAAGACAAAATGTCCCTCAACAGAAAAATAAGTAAATAAATTATGACATATGGCAATAAAAATAGAAGAATTATCATTATGCTCATGAATAGATCTCAAAAGAATAATGGTGATTGAAAACAACACAAGCACATTTTGTGTAATTTCATTTATACATGTAGTTCAAAAATAGAAAACCAATCTATAGTCTTAAAATCCACAAAAGTGTTTATCTTTATGGGAGGTAATAAGGTGAATGGGGCAAGAAGGAGCTTGGTGGGATGCTCACAACGTTTTATTTCTTGATCTGTGTATCCATTACAGTGCTGGACTGACATTATGAAAATTAATCAATGCTGTTAATTTACAGCTTGTGCACTTTTCTGTATAAATCAGTGGTTCTCTACTAGCCCCCAACCCTTCCACAGGATCTTTTACAATCTCTGGAGACATTTTTGGTTGTCACAGTTTGTTGGATGTGCTATTAGCATGTCGTGAGCAGAGCCTAGGAATGCTAAACATATCACAAAGCAAAAGATAGCCTTTCTCAAGAGCAGATTCTCAACAGCCTCTCAGTTGGGATCTGCTTAAGCCCACTGAACTCCCAGGGGGAGGGGCGACTAGAACCACAATTGCGGCCATCTGCTGTCTAAGCTGTTTAAGCTCCTTGCAGGAGGGGTAGCAGCCAGCGGTAGGACTAGCAACTACCTAACACACTAAGCTACTTGGGTGGGGAAAGGGCGGCATCCATCTCTATGGCTCTAGGCTGCGCTTTTCCCCTGGTGGAGCAGGAGAGGCTGAATGGCTTGGTCCCAAGACTTGTCCCCCGCAGCCCAACACATCTGCTCTTCAGGCCTGACCCTGACCCATCCTTCCTCATTGGATGGGTCTTTATTGCAGGAACTCCAATAACTCCAGCCAGAGGCTCATGGACAGAATCTGAATCTCCCTGGGCCTAAGCCCCTGGGGGAGGGATGGACACAGTCTCTGCAGACCAACAGACTTAACCTTTCCTCTTGGTAGTTCTGAGGAATCCAGGCAGTGCAGACAAGTGGGTTTCCCCAGAGTGAGGCATATCCCCTTCACCAAAGAAAAAAGTGCTTTGTTAAATGGGTCCTGTTCCTCGTGTCATTCAACTGGGTGAGACCCTCCAACAGGAGTTGTCAGACACTCTATACAGGAATGATTTTACTGGCATCAGGTTGGTGCCCCTCGAGCTCAGAGGTCTCAGAAGAAGGAGTAGTCACCCATCTTTGTGGTTGTCCATCTTCCTTGAGTGACATCTCCAGTTGCGGGAGCAAATAGATGAATAGGGCCTGAAGTGAACCCCTAGCAAACTGCAGCAGCCGTACAGAAGGGGGACCTGACCATTGAAAGAAAAACAACAAAAGCAGAAAGCAACAACAGCATCAACAACAACAACACAAAGCCCCCACAAAATCCCCATCCGAGAGTCAACAGCCTCAAAGAACAAAACCAGATAAACTCAAGATGAGAAAGAATCGACAAAAAAACTCCTGAAAACCCAAAAGGCCAGAGTGCCTCTTCTTTTCCAAATGATCGCAATGTCTCTCCATTAAGGGTACAGAACTGGACAGAGGAACAGATGAACGAATTGACAGAAATAGGCTTCAGAAGATGGGTAAAAAAAACTATGCTGAGCTAAAGGAACAGGTTCTAACCCAATGCAAAGAAGATAAGAACCTTGATAAAAGGTTAGAGGAATTGCTAACTAGAATAACCAGTTTAGTGAGAAACATAAGCAACGTGATGGAGCTGAAAAACACAGCACAAGAACTTCATAAAGCATACACAATTATCAATAGCCAATTTGACTAAACAGAAGAAAGTATGTATCAGAGTTTTGAAGGCCACCTTGCTGAAATAAGGCATGCAGACAAGACTAGAGAAAAAAGAATGAAAAAAAATGAACAAAGTCTCCAAGAAATATGGGACTTCATAAAAAGACTGAACTTATGATTGACTGGAGTACCAGAAAAAGATGAGGAGAAGGGAAACAAGCTGGAAAACACACTTCAAAACATTATCCAGGAGAACTTTCCCAACCTAGCAAGACAGGCCAACATGCAAATTCAGGAAATACAGAGAACACCATTAAGCTACTCCATGAGAAGATCAACACCAAGACACATAGTCATCAGATTCTCCAAGGTCAAAATGAAGGAAAAACTATTAAGGGCAGCCAAAGAGAAAGGTTATGTCACCTACAAAGGGAAGCCCATCAAACTAACAGTGGACTTCTCAGCAGAAACTCTACAAGTCAGAAGAGATTGGGGGCCAATATTCAACATCCTTAAAGAAAAGAATTTTCAACCCAGAATTTCATATCATCCAATCTAAGCTTCATAAGTGATGGAGCAATAAAATCCTTTCCAGACAAGCAAATGCTGAGGGATTTTGTTACCACCAGGCCTGCCCTATGAGGGCTCCAGAAAGAAGCTCTAAATATGGAAAGGAAAAATCAGTATCAGCCACTGCAAAAACATACCAAAATATGAAGACCAATGATACAACGAAGAAATTACATCAACCAGTGTGCAAAATAACCAAATAACAGCATGATAACAGGATCAATTCACATATAACAATACTAACCTTAAATGTAAATGGGCTAAATGCCCCAATTAAAAGACACAGACTGGCAAACTGAAGAGACAAGACCCATCAGTGTGCTGTATTCAGGAGAGCCATCTCACTTGCAAAGACACACATAGGCTCAAAATAAAGGGATGGAGGAAAAATTTACCAATAAAATGGAAAGCAAAAAAAAAGCAGAGGTTGCAATCTTAGTCTCTGAAAAAATAGACCTTAAACCAACAAAGGTCAAAATAGACAAAGAAGGTGTCACTTCCTCTCAAGCTTGGCGTTTGTTTGGTGGGGTCCCACACGGGTTCAAGATGCGTATTGAGAAGTGTTATTTCTGTTCGGGGCCCATATACCCTGGACACGGCATGACGTTCTTCCGCAACGATTGCAAGGTGTTCAGATTTTGCAAATCTAAATGTCATAAAAAGTTTAAAAAGAAGCACAATCCTCACAAAGTTAGGTGGACCAAAGCATTCCAGAAAGCAACTGGTAAAGAGCTTACAGTAGATAATTCATTTCAATTTGAAAAATGTAGAAATGAACCTATCAAATACCAGCGAGAGCTATGGAATAAGACTATTGATACAATGAAGAGAGTTGAAGAGATCAAACAGAAACACCAAGCTAAATTTATAATGAACAGATTGAAGAAAAATAAAGAGCTACAGAAAGTTCAGGATATCAAAGAAGTCAAACAAAACATCCATCTTATCCGAGCCCCTCTTGCAGGCAAAGGGAAGCAGTTGGAAGAGAAAATGGTACAGCAATTACAAGAGGATATGGACATGGAAGATGCTCCTTAAAAATCTCTGTAACCATTTCTTTTGTGTACATTTGAAAATGCCCTTTGGATACTTGGAACTGCTAAATTATTTTATTTTTTACGTAAGATCACTTAAATGAAAAGTGATTAAAACACATCTTTCCTACATTGCCATCTACATAACATCAGATATTACGGATGTTAGATTGCATCTCAGTGTTAAATCTTCACTGATAGATGTACTTAAGTAAATCATGAAAATTCTACTTATAACTATATAAGTGAATTGTGGATGTAAAATGGTGATGCCATTTGGATAATGGCACTAGGCATCATTTGCATAGTAACTAATGGCAAAAATGCATGGCTAGTGATGTATAAAATAAAATATTCTATGCAGTAAAATATTCCCTTTGTTAATGTTATAGATGGGGGGGATACAAAAAGGAACTAACAATTTGTATGGCAGTGTCAGATATTATTTTTATTTTAGTATTTCCTGTATTGGTTTATTTGCACCTTAGAAGAGCATAATGACATTGTTTGATAAAGCCTAAATTATGCTGGACTGTTTTGACCTGGTTTAACCCTTCTGATAGGTAGTTGTGGATGTTGGGGATGAGAACTGAATAATCTTTGCCTGGAGTGACACTGCACTCTAGAATTTTCACTTTGGAAAATATTCAGTTCTAACTTGTGATTCCTGGTAGAACAAACTTTATTTTTCTAGCCCAACAATGATCTAGAAGCAGAGGAATCCCAGCGCCTTTTAAAAGTTATTATGTGGCTTTCTTTTAAAAAGCTCCTGTTTTTGCAAAGTAGAATTTGTGGGTACAACATATGTTCATTATTTGTACATAAAATAAAACCATTTAAAAAGTGAAAAAAATAATAAAAAAAAAAGACAGAGAAGGACATTACATACTGGTAAGGGGAACAATTCAGCAAAAAGAGATATCCAATTTAAATATATACACCCAACACAGGAGCACCCAGATTCATAAAATGAGTTCTTAGAGACCTACAAAGAGACTTAGACTTCCACACAATAATGGTGGGAGACTTTAACACCCCACTGTCAGTATTAGATCAGCGAGACAGAAAATTAACTAGAACATTCACGACTTGAACTCAGCTCTGGATCAAGTGGACCTAGTAGACATCTACAGAGCTCTCTACCCCAAATCAACAGAATATACAATCTTTCCAGTGCCAAGTGTCACATATTATATAATCAACTACAAAACTGAAAGTAAAACACTCCTCAGCAAATGCAAAAGAACAGAAATAATAACAAACAGTATCTCAAACCGCAATGCAATCAAATTAGAACTCAGGATTAAGAAACTCACTCAAAGCCACAAAATTTCATGGAAAATTAACCACCTGATACTGAATGACTCCTGGGTAAATAATGAAAGTAAGGCAGACATTAAGGCAGACATCAAGAAGTTATTTGAAACCAATGAGAACAAAGAGACAATGTACTAGAATCTCTGGGACAGAGCTAAAGCAGTGTTAAGAGGGAAGTTTATAGCACTAAATGCCCACATCTGAAAGCTAGAAAGATCTCAACACCCTAACATCACAATTAAAAGATAAACAGAGGCAAGAGCAAATGAATCCAAAATGCAACAGAAGACAGGAAATAACTAAGGTCAGAGAAGAATTGAAGGAGATAGAGACACACACAAAAAACCCTCCAAAAAATCAATGAATCCAGGAGGTGTTTTTTTTTTTTTTTTTTGAAAAAAATAACAAAATAGATAGACTGCTAGCTAGACTAATAAAGAAGAAAAGAGAAGAATCAAATAGACACAATAAAAAATGATAAAGGGAATATCACCACTGACCCCACAGAAACACAAACTACCATTAGAAAATACTATAAACACCTCTATGCAAATAAACTAGAAAATCTAGAAGAAATTGAAAAATTCCTGGACACATACACTCTCCCAGACTAAACCAGGAAGAAGTCGAATCCCTGAATAGACCAATAGCAAGTTCTGAAATTGAGGCAGTAATTAATAGCTTACCACCCAAAATAAGCCCAGGACCAGACAGATTCACAGACAAATACTATCAGAAATACAAAGAGGAGCTGGTACCATTCCTTCTGAAACTATTCCAAACAACTGAAAGGGAGAGACTCTTCCTTAACTCATTTTATGAAGCCAGCATCATCTTGATACCAAAACCAGGAAGAGACACAACAAAAAACAGAAACGTCAGGCCAATATCCCTGATGAACACTGACGTGAAAATCCTCAATAAAATACTAGCAAACCAAATCAAGCAGCACATCAAAACCCTTATCCACCTGGATTAAGTCAGCTTCATCCCTGGGATGCAAGGTTGGTTCAACATATGCAAATCAACAAATGTAACCCATCACATAAACAGAACTAATGACAAAAACCACATGATTATCTCAATAGATGTGGAAAAGGCCTTTGATAAAATTCAACATCCCTTCGTGTTAAAAACTCTCAATAAACTAGGTATTGGTTGAACATATCTCCAAATAATAAGAACTATTTATGACAAACCCACAGTCAATATCATATTGAATGGGCAAAAGCTGGAAGCATTCCTTTTGAAAACCGGCATAAGACAAGGATGCCCTTTGTCACCATTCCTATTCAACATGGTATTGGAAGTTCTGGCCAGGGCAATCAGGCAAGAAAAAAGAAATAAATGATACTCGAGTAGGAAGAGAGGAAGTCTAATTGTGTCAGTTTGGAGACAAGATGATTCTATATTTAGAAAACCCCATCATCTCAACCCAAAAACTCCTTAAACTGATAAGCAATTTCAGCAAAGTATCAGGATACAAAATCAATGTGCAAAAATCACAAACATTCCTTTAAACCAATAATAGATAAGCAGAGAGCCAAATCATGAATGAACTCCTGTTCACAATCACTATAAAGAGAATAAAATACCTAGGAATACAGCTAACAACGGATGTGAAGGGCCTCTTCAAGAAGAACTACAAACCACAGCTCAAGGAAATAAAAGAGGATACAAACAAATGGGAATACATTCTATTCTCATGGATAGGAAGAATCAATATCACAAAATTGGCCATACTGCCAAAGTAATATATAGATTCAATGCTATTCCCATCAACCAACCATTGATCTTCTTCACAGAATTAGAAAAAAACTATTTTGAATTTCATATGGCATCAAAGAAGACCCTGTATACCCAAGACAATCCTAAGAAAAAACAACAAAGTTGGAGGCATAATGCTACCTGACTTCAAACTATACTACTAGGCTACAGTAACCAAAACAGTATGGTACTGGTATCTAAACAGACATATAGACCAATGGAGCAGAAATAACACCACACATCTACAACCATCTGATCTTCAACAAACCTGACAAAAACAAGCAATGGGGATAGAATCTCCTATTCAGTAAATGGTGCTGGAAAAACTGTCTGACTATATGCAGAAAACTGAATCTGGACCTCTTCCTTACATCTTATACAAAAAATAACTTAGCATGAATTAAAGACTTAAATCTAAAACCTAAAACCATGAAAACCCTACAAGAAAACCTAGGCAATACCATTCAGGACATAGACATGGGCAAAAATTTCATGACTAAAACACCAAAAGCAACTGCAACAAAAGCCAAAATTGACAAATGGGATCTAATTAAACTAAATACCTTCTGCACAGCAAAAGAAACTATCATCAGAGTGAACAGACAACCTACAGAATGGGAGAAAAATTTTGCATCTACCCATCTGACAAGTTTCTAACATCCAGAATTTACAAAGAACTTAAACAAATTTAAAAGAAAAAAAACAACCCCATCAAAAAGTGGGCAAAGGATATAAACAGATGCTTCTCAAAAGAAGACATTTATGCAGCCAATAAACATATGAAAAAGAGGTCAACATCACTCATCATCAGAAAAATGTAAATCAAAACTGCAGTGAGATACCATCTCATGCCAGTCAGAATGGCGATTATTAAAAAGTCAGGAAACAATAGATGCAGGTGAGTTTGTGGAGAAATAGGAATGCTTTTACACTGTTGGTGGGAATGTAAATTAGTTCAACCATTGTGGAAGACAGTGTGGCAATTCCTCCAGGATCTAGAACCAGAAATACCATTTGACCCAGTAATCTCCTTACTGGGTAAGTACCCAAAAGAATATAAATCATTCTACTATAAAGACATGCACACATACATTTATTGCAGCACTATTTACAATAGCAAAGACATGGAACCAACCCAAATACTCATCAATGATAGGCTGGATAAAGAAAATGTGGTTCATATATGCCATGGAATACTATGCAGCCATAAACAGGAATGAGATAATGTCATTTGTAGGCACATGGATGAAGCTGGAAGCCATCATCCTCAGCAAACTAACACAGAAATAGAAAACCAAACGCTGTATGTTCTCACTCATAAGTAGGAGTTGGACAATGAGAACACATGGACACGGAGAGGGAAACAATACATACCAGGGCCTGTTGGCAGGTGGGGGATGAGGGGAGGGAACTTAGAGGACAGGTCAATAGGTGTAGCAATCCACTGTGGCACATGTATACCTATGTAACAAACCTGAACATTCTGCACCCGTATCCCTTTTTTAAAGAAGAAAATTTTTAAAAAGTAGTCTTATTTATCTATTAATATTATTTAAAAACTGTGGATAAAACCCTGGATAAACCACTTTAACCTAAACTACCCAAATTTTAACATCAAATGTTTGGACTAAATCACTACTATGGTAGCCAGAATTCTAAAAATATTCCTCCTCAAAGACTTCAAACTCTTTGTTCAATTAAACACCTATCTACGTATTACTGCAAAAGGACTTGGCAGATGGAATTAAAGTTAATAGTCATCTGACCTTATAATATGCAGTTTATTCTGTATCACCCAGAAGGAGCCAGTGTAATTGCACGAGCACTTAAATGTAGAAAAATCAGACAGAAAGGTCAGTCAGTGAGCTGTGGTGGAAGAGAAAAGCAGAGAGATGAGATGGAAGAAGAGGTCAAAAATATTTAAAATATGAGGAGTCCAGCCACCATTGCTGGTTTTGAAGATAGAGGATATAGTTAGGAGTCCAGGAATGTGGGCTGCCTCTAAAAGCTGAGAACAACACCTAGTCAACAGCATCCAAGGTAATGGGAATTTGAGTCTTACAACCTTATGGAACTGAATCCTGCCAATAAATGTAATGACCTTGGAAGCAGATTCCCTTCAAAAACCTTTAGATAAGAGCCTAGGCCACTTAAACCTTCATTTGTCTTTTGCCACCGATTAACCACAACTGTATCTCATAACTTACAGAAACCATGTAATAAAAAGTGGGTGTTGGCTTTTGTTCTTGTTTGTGGCAATTTTTTATAGCAGCAATTGAAAACTAATACAAGTACTTTCATGTTTTTTCTGATCATACGCTGACTGTTGAACAAGTACTTCCATACTTTACTTAAGCCATGAAAGCATTTCTTCAAAAGAAAACTTGAGTTGTAATTCAATGGAAGTAAACAAAGAGTGTTGCACTAAATTTGTTTCTTGCTTGTATGTGAGATCTGAGGCATCTCTGGAAAACTGCAACCATTAAGTTGGAGTTTATTAGATTAACTTCCAGATCTAGTAGTCAGTACTGCCTTAAAATATTCAAGAAGAATCTAGTTTCTGTGTGATCCAAAGATCATAACATATTATAATCCTTTTTAGCAAAATGAATACAAAGTTATAACTACAAAATTAGATGTTGTGTTAGTTTTGTCTCACACTGCTATAAAGTTACTAACCAAGACTGAGTAATTTATAAATAAAGAGGTTTAATTGACTCACTGTTCTTCATGGCTGGGGAGGCTTCAGGAAACTCACAATCATGGCAGAAGGTGAAGGAGAATCAAGTCCCTTCTTCACAGGTGTCAGAGTAGAGAGAGAGGGCGCGCGAGAGAAATTGCCACTTTTAAAACATCAAATCTTGTGAGAACTCTCTCATTATCATGAGAACAGCATGAGGAAAACCAGCCCCATGATCTAGTTACATCCCACCAGGTCCCTCCCATGACATGTGGGGATTACAATTCAGGATGAGCTTTGGGTGGGGACACAGAGCCAAACCACATCAGGTGTAAAAGAATATATTAATTTAAAATGAAAATCATAAAAGTCAAAAAGTTGAAAAATATCCCTACAACAAAGTATTCCAATAAATCACATAGTTATTTTTATTAAATAATTTCTGAATCTACCTCTGTAATGCATTTTAAAAATTGTTAAGATATAAGCCCTTTGTTTCTTCACATAAAATAATTTTATAATATTTACTATAGAGAGATGGAAAGATATTACTGTCCCTAGAATGTCTGATAGATTGTTTATTATTATTGATACCATAGAAAATGACATTTCAGTTACCATTATTGGCATCATTATATGACTTTTTAGGATTCCTGTCACATTAGAGAAAAACTGTATCAACTGCCTATTATATATGAGTCTTTTGCATACAATTTGAAAGATTTTTCTAGAGACTAGAGTCTCCCTCCATGCATATAAAACATTTTTTTCTGTCTTCTATTACCCACATAATTTTGGTACTGGGTGCCAAGAACATGTTTATATCATCATATAATGGAACTCTGGTCTCTCTGTCTTCGGGTCATGAAATTGGAAAAACTAGCAATAATTTAACCATACACAGAAATGACTGAAAACTACTTAAACATGCCCATTAAACAAATAAACAAACAAAAAATGATTGTATCCAACTCAACTTTTCCCTAGCAAGACACACTAAATTCCCATCCTCTAATGTCAACTCTGACAGAGGGAAGGGCAGAGTGAAAGGAGACAGCAGTCTTAATTGATTGCAGTTGAATTGTCTGCTTTTCTAAATATTACAGAAGTACATGACCAAAAGACTATATTATGGAGTTCCTCCCATAGCCTTGGAATGGTCAATGCAAATGAAGATCCCTGAAGCTTAAATAAGGAGTATTGGCTCCTTACTACATTAGAATGCAATCATTCTTCTTTCAAAGATTTATGGTCAGTTGATATTTTTGATGAGCTGTCATTCTAGTGCAGGGATAAATGAGAACTAAATCATCCTTCTGACTAGTATTGGTGAAATAGCTAATTGAGATTATTAGCACAGTTTCTAAATGAGCTAAATCAACAATAGTATATTTTAGTGCTGGAAGGAATTACTTGGATACTTCTCAAAATTATATATTTTGTGGAGGGCATGAGATTCTGAGTAAAAAAAAAAAATCCAACTGCCTCTTTTTTACATATCTATCATATCATTTCCTTTTCCTAACATGGTAAGTTATAATGAATCCAAGTTTTAGTAAACTTTTACATAATATTTTCTTTTTTCTTAAACTAAGTGATATGTCCATTTGTTTAAATGAAAAATAACAAACAGGTCCACCATTCCATATTAACTATATAAAGTCAGAATTTTAGAAGGTTTTTCATAGAAATTCTGGAAACTATTTTAGATTCGAAAATAATATGGTCAAATGGAGCAGAGCAGATTGTGTAACTTTTACACTCAAACTTCGTTTTTCATTTAAAAAAAAATTTCTCCCCCAAATGTGAGCTTGAGAGCAGAAGATATAACAAAAGACACTCATGGGATTGAGAATATGGTGCCTGAAGCCCTGTGAATCTAGCAAATATTCCCTTGGAATGATTCACATCTGTATCTGTGAAAAGTGGGTTTTGTGGGTTTTTTTGTTGTTGTTGTTGGTTTGTTTGTGTTTCAAATTTAGGCAAACATAAAAGAAATTGTACAATTTTTTTTCAAATTTTCCTGTTAAAAATGTACTTCACACTCCAGGAATGTGATGTTCCTTTCTGTACAACTCCTAAAAACACATTTAAAATGTGTTTTAAAAGATTGTGGGTATAATCCATAAAAAAAAAAAAAGACAGAGAGAGAGAGAGAGAAAGAGAAAGAAAGAAAGAAAGAAAGAAAGAAAGAAAGAAAGAAAGAAAGAAAGAAAGAAAGAAAGAAAGAAAGAAAGAAAGAAAGAAAGAAAGAGAAAAAGAGAGAAAGAGAGAAAGAGAAAGAGAGAAAGAGAGAGAGAGAGAAAGGAAGGAAGGAAGGAAAGAAGGAAGGAAGGAAGGAAAAAAGGCTCTTTCACCTTTAATTGATTAAACTGAGATAGTCTTGATTGAATGTGATAGGAAAAAAATGTACGTGTGTATGTATGTGTGAATATATATAAATGTATATATAAATATATACATTTATATATATCTCCCTCTTATCCCAAATTTAGAGAAGAATTTCCTCCAAAAGAATGATTAAACAAACATAAAGAATAGCGTGAGACAGTATTTTGAAAACAGAAGCACTTGAGAAATATTTTCCATTTTTAAAATAGGATAACTATTTGCCAAATGTTTAAGTTGGGTGACTGCTACAATATTTAAATTTTTGTATGAAATTAGCAGTCTTTTGGCAAAAAAAATTACACAAGACAACTGCCAGATTAAAATACATACACTCAATCTGTCCTTTAACTCACCACTCATCCCCTCCTCCTCTGTTTTTCCCTTTTTCTTTCTTATTCCTTTAATCAGGGAAAAGAAGTGCCTTTTTTGTAATCAGAAATGGAAATAAATCCTGAATATGTGAAGACTGAGCAAAATGATTAAGCACAGACCATTCTGAGTTTATTAAAAGCATTCTGCTGTAATATTTTTAATCCAGAGAATATATTTCTTGTTGATAAAGAATCCAAAATAGCTGAGTAAGGACATATGTTCAAGTATCATCTTTTAATTGTCCACATTCGAATTGTTCATTTGCTAATAGCTCAGATATAACATCAGTTATAAGAGCATTGGAAGAAATAATTGTTATTTATTAAATCTGGTCCTTTATAAAAGCAAATCTAGAAGGATATGAACACTTTGACCTTTCCCATCTCAGTATATTTTCCTGAAAAACAGAGTACCCATTCTTAAATGTGCATACATAGAGCTATACACATATGAACACACCACACACACACAGATTCACATACACACATATGTATTTAAATAAATTACAGATTAGTATCACACATACATTAGATTTTGTAAATTGCTTTTAAATAGTGTATCCTGATGATTTTATCATGTCAGTGAATATTCTTTTGGGTTGTTTTCAATGTTAATTTTTTTCGGTTATGTAGATATACCATAATTTATTTAATTTTAATGCATTTCTTTATAGTTGTACTTTTATTATTTGTAATTATTCCCTATTACAGAAATACAATGAATATATATATTACACTTTTCAGATTCTTTTCTTATATGATGATTTACAAAGATTTTATTAGATAGAACCAAGTAACATCCTTAATTACATCTATGAGAGTAACCAACTTCCCAACACATTCATGAGTATTGGATATCATAATGATATTTTTAATCTATCAATTAGTTTAAAAATTATCTCAGTAATGTTTTAATCTCTTTTTATTAAAAACTGGTGAGACTGACAGTGGTTTATTGTATATGCTTATTCTTCTTTTGGTTCATGTACTTTGCTCGTTTTTCAATTGGTACTCTCATCCTCATTAACTTAACTTTAAAGAACTATTTTGGTGTAGATTTTACAGTTTCATTTATTCTGTTCTGTCAATATGATGTCACATAACTTTCTTTAGGTCTGGAAACATTTCAGGCTTCATCATGTTTGGAATTCTTAATAGTCTTGAACTATTCACTTTTCTTTAAATGCTATTTATGTAATTGGGCTTTTAATCTGTCTTCTATATCCTAACATACTTTTGATGTTTTCTGTGGCCTTTTCTATGACATTAGAGTTATTCCTTTCTATTTTTATAATGTTTTTGTGAAATGTATAGTTATTTCTTTACTTTGTCTCAAATTTTCAAATTTTATTTTCCTAATCTTGCTCAATAATATCCTATTCTCATTTAGGGGGCCTAGATTCTGCTTTATCTCGTAGAGAATTCTAAACATACTAGTTTTTTAAAGTTATTTTAAGATTGCTCAATTATTACTATTTTTTAGGTAATTTGGTTGACTAGTGTTAATCATCCTGGTGATTCTAAATTACTCCCAAATTTTCAAATAAACAATAGTCCAAAGAAGTTTAATAATTTGTTAAATGTCACACAGTGAATACATGGATAAGTTAAGAAAGGTACAGATGATCAAATTGCCTCAATTGTGTGAAGATTTAATGAGATAATGCATAAAAAGTTTCTAACACATACTACATGTCCATAATTGTTGGATGGTGGCCTCTACATCCTACCATTCCACTCAATCACAAACATCATTTTGCTTTACTGTAAAATGATAAGACTATGTGAATATGCAATTAATCACATAACTTCATTTTATCTCTGAAACCTCATAGGTCATTTGTCATACAGGTTACAGTCTGCACAGCTAGAAATGATGTTTTCTAGGCAATAGGAGATTATTCAAGTTAATAAGAATATTCTAAGTGAACAGTTATAACAATCTTCCTGCAATCCTCGCCTACTATTATCATTGAAGACATACACTATGTCTCTATCTCAGTTCCTTGAATAGATGTTCATAAACTAAAACCTCCACTGCAAAAAATTTTACTCTCTTCCAGATTTCTAAAATTGCAACAAATTATTTTTAGATGTGATTTTAATGAGGCATTGTTATAGAATAACATTTTTTAAAAAGAACTTTCTACCATACATATCCATAGAATTATTAGAGTTGCTTCTGCTGCAAAAAAAAATAGCTGGATCTAGTTGAAATTTAATTGCAATTTGTGGGTTTGATAATAGCCTTTATCAAAACAATACTAAAAGCTAAATCAACATCATGCCAACTTTGCCATGTTTCAATGTTTATTTTGAGTTATCATATTGAATATATTCATTTTTTTTTCTACAAAGACCACTCAAAACTTCACATGGTGATGATTTTCTGACATCCACATATTTTGAGACTGCTGTAGCCCAACTAGAATGAGGGGGGGATTTGTAGAAGGAACTCTGCTCACATACCAGTTAGACAGCTGTCACCTGAGGTCTTCTTAGGGAGTCAGTGATATGAAAGAACTAACAAAGGCATGACTAACAGAAGTCATCTTCCCTGTTTGTACCTTCCTCTTAAAGTAAATGCTTTAACAACCACATATAATTATTGTTGTTCTTTTTGCCGTTAGGCTCTAGAGAGTTGTTTGAGGAAGTATAAGATCCCATGTAAACAAATATTGGTCCACTTACTTGTTTATCAGTTGGAGCACTGATGCTGTTTTCTCATTTCATGTCTATAAATGGTCATGAACAAAATAATTTTGTGTTGTTGGCTATTTATTAAAGCTAAAAGATCAAGTTATCGATGGTGTGGATCTTATTTTACTTAGTTTGAAATCTACATGAACTTGAGAAAGTGATAATATGATGAGCAGAGGTGAGTGTGATGACTGATGGTGCATGAAGGGAGTCTTACATGGAAAGATAAGAAGTTTCATCTGTATGTGGCAAATTTATGAACCATGCAAAGAAATTCTGAGGAGTCACAGGTAAATGTAATATCGATATTTCTTGAAGAAATGTCTGCCAAATGCTCAAGTTTGAATAATCATAGCTTTCTGTCATCCATTCATTTAGGTATAAAAATGTGCTCCACACAAAAAGTATCTACTACTATTGCTCACACCTCAATTAAACAAGGTTTTTTCTATAAGACAACTATTGTATTTTGGTATGTGGCAAAGTGTTTTATATTGTTCCCATTTTTCAAACAGGATATTAAAAAGTCTATACTCAAGGTTTGAGAGGTAGCAAAGTTAATATGGTTTAATTGCATCATCAGGGACATCCTTAAAGGAAATGAATTCTTATTTTTTTGTGAATGTATGGTGATAAAACAGTATAGTGAGTATAGTGTTTGGCTAATGCCTTGAATTACACTGAAGCACCTACAGTTCACCTACCATTGCATTTGTCCTATCAGTGTACATATCAACACAGTTATTGCAGGATAAGCCACGAGAGTCAAAAAGGTTATTTAACACTTTAGCTATTTGCTCCTTTTATGTTTGTTATCAAACATTTACATAAAGAATCACATTCAGTGATTAGCTGGTGTTGATAATAAAGCCCAGCCACATTTGGAGATTTATTCATTTGTAGTTACAATTCTGCAAGTGAGAAAGTCTTCATGTTCATAGATGAATCTTTAATTCAATGAGTTACTGAATCATCAGAAAGTGGAACTTTGTAATTCTTTTTACTGACTCTTCATCAAGAAGGCATTCATTAATGTCAACTGTACAAAGCTTTTTTTTTTTTTTTTTTTTTTTAGTCTTTTAACTATTGTGTACAGGTCTCCAGCCAACATACTACAATAAGTTAGTCTCTAAGAGTCTTTAGTTGTTCTTTTCTAGTTTGAAATTCTGTAGCAGGAGTTTATCATGTCTGTTTAAAATATTAAATTTTTTTCCTTAAATTATAAATGTTTGATTTTAATATTGCATCACATCATAACTGACATTGTAACACTATTCAAAAATATTCTGTTGCATAAAACACAATAAGCTGAAGTATTAGTATCTATAATCCCAAA
This sequence comes from Macaca nemestrina, assembly GCF_043159975.1. Lineage (NCBI taxonomy): Eukaryota > Metazoa > Chordata > Mammalia > Primates > Cercopithecidae > Macaca > Macaca nemestrina. The sequence continues at coordinate 88,890,224 of NC_092130.1, read as the reverse complement.
TGAAATAAAAATTTCATCATATTTTTATTTCTTATTTATAGTTTCACTAGTTTCTTTTGAATCATTTTCTCCCTCCTATGAGTTTGATATCTCTCTGATGTTAAAGTTTCACCTTTTTCAGCATCTTTAGAGGTAGCTGGAACAGTTATGTGTTGATAAAATGTGTCTTCTAATCTCCCTTGTGTTAAGTAAATGATCTATTATTCAATATAAGACAAATATATGGCAATATTTTATTTAAATAAAATATTCCAAAGTTCTAAGATAACTGTTTTAGATAAATTTAGAAAAATTTTAAATATACTGCAAAACAAGATAACCAAATACGATTAATAATTAATTATTGTGTTTCAACATAGGCATAAGGAAAACTTCAGGATTTCAAAATTACGATTTTTGAGGGGATTATATGAGAACACAGAGATTAGAAAAAGTATAACTAAGGCCAGCTAGATCAAAGTACCAAGAACAAACCAAGTTAATCTCTGAAAATACACATATTATACCTTACCTACCTTACCTACCACCTTAGAAAAATTCTGAAGACACAGGAGCATATGAGCACACATTCTATGCCATCAGAGCAATTATGTTATCATATATCAGCCTCTGAAACACTTCACCATACAGTCATGTGAGAATGAGCATGAAGAAGACAAATAACATCTTAGTAATACTATATATAAAAATAGTTTTGACCTTGAAGATCCCTGTAAAGGTCATGGGAATCTTCCTTTTGGAAATATTACTCTAAATAGTTGAATAAAAATAAAGATTTTGTTTCTTGCACTCATTTCTTTTATCATATCTATTCTCACTTACCCTCCATATTGTGTATTTCCTTAAAAATATAAAAATCGATACCACAAGAGTGTTAAATATTCCCACACTGAACTCAAGATAAGAACTAATTCAATGATGCAAAACGAACATTTAGATATCCAAATACAAAGGATTGGAAACTGTATTTGACTTTTTCAGTTACTTTAAAAAAGTAAGCATGAAATTATTTGTTACGTTCTTAAATGCAATTTAATGTTAACTACAAGTGATGTTTTTTCCAGATTAGCATATCCTTAATCATAATATATATAATATATAAAAAATAAAACAGGAGTTTTATTTTTATGAAGTCATTTCATAAAATGACACATAGTATTCATTTTATAGAAGTATGTTTTACAATGTATTTGCTAGAAAATATCTATTTTAAAAATGATAAGTGACCTGGACTAGTTTTAATAAATTTTGAAAGAGAAAGAAAAAAGAAAGTGGCAAAAGACAAGAATGAGTATAAAAATTATGAAAAAGTAGGAACAAAATAAAGAGAAAGGAAACAGAATGATCCCTTAATAACTCATATGATATTTTTGTATGAAGATAACCTAGGTAAACATATTTCCCAAGAAGAACTATATAACTACAAATATGTTTGTATATTGTAGTTTCTTACTAATAATACATTTAATAACACAGACCAAAGATATGAGAAATTTAGTAAGGAGTATGAGCCTCAGCAGAAGCTCATTAGTCAAGAGGGAAGAAAAAAACAGTGCCTATTTTTCTTGAGAAAGTCTTTGTCCTGCAAGCTGTGGCATCAGGGCTTCGCTGTTTTTTTCCATCACAGTTTTAGAGCAAAGGCCTAATTGCAGGGGTATCATGCTCTAAAACATCACAAACTGAGATAGCAGATGCCTTCATATTTCAGAAAACAAATGAGGCCATATCTTTTATTAGTTATAGACTCTTTCCACTGGACTTCCGAGGCTGGCAACATTTTATGGCCATGACGATTCTGCCTACCATGTGGAGAAAATGAGCCGGAAATATAAAGTCCAACACAGACAAGAAAAGATAAGCAGAGCAACCACAGGAATCAATGACAGAACTCTTGTCCTATCTGATCTATCTCATACCAGCCTTCATCTGCAACTTCCCATTTATGGGAGTTACTAAATTTTTACTTCAAGCAAATGGGATTTGGTATCTGCCACTTGCAATAAAGGAATTCAGACTAATACAATAATTCCTTTTATTTATCTTCTATGGCAAACACCTTAATAGAGTTATAAAGCAAATTTAGTAGAAGATAGTTTCCTTTCCTCGGTCATAAGTTTAATTAATACCTTTTTAATTTTTGTTGGATGCCATTTTTGAAATCCTTGAACATAAAACCTTATGCTAATTTTTAGGCCATTACAGCAATGGGGAAAGAAACTCTACAAGGAACATGGTGACTTCTGCTAAAGTTGTTTCATTAAATCCCACAGGGAAAATGTGTTAAACATAAAGTATATATGTTTGTCCAAGAATAAATTCTTCTTTTCCTACTTAGAGATAAATATCCAAAAGACTAGGGTCCTAAATCCTATATGTTAGTCATAGAAGACAAATTTTTATGATTTTTTGACACATTTGTACTGCTAGACTTCACTAAAGCATATGAAGCACACATGTTACCCTGACAGCAAAGAAATGAAAATTATGCACTATATATATTTTTCAGTGGCATCTTTGTAGACCTTGCCAGTATCTGAACTGTTAGAACATGGTTGAATGTCAATTTTGTGCCGGAATTTTAAAGCAGGTTTATTATAGTGCTGAACATATCTGGTCATAAATTTTACCGTGCAGAAAAAGCAAACTTTCTCCAAACATGAAATTTTATAAACACCCATTAATTGTTCAATATAGCATGGCTTTTGACTGCTAGACACTTTATTAATAATGATGTGACTTTTCAGAGGCTTTTTTCCCTAAGAAAAAAATATAATAGATCCTTTATTTTTAACATTATGAGTTTCAGCATAGTGACCTCTTCTGTCTCCCAGACTACTTTAAGAAAACACTGTTAAAATAGCATTATAGGGTTTTGAGTAATTTCGAATCTTTTAAAAAGGAATCCGTTCAACGAAAACTGAGTCAGAATTATAATAAATACCGAAAATACCTTCACAGTTCTGTAATTTCATTCCATCCTGCTATCAACACTGCTCTCAGTTTGTCAAGAATGACATTTAAATCATGGGTAATTAAACAGTTCTCAGTTTTAAAATAAATTGGAGAGCCCATTGTTTTGAGGTTATTTACAAAACTTTTAAGATTTTCTATTGCTATTCAGACCTTCATTTTTAACAAATGAATTGATGTTCATATATTTTTTTAAAGCATGAATACTCAAAAGGAAAACTCACCTCACCAACATAGGATTTGGGTGACTATATTTTACTTACCTACGTATACATGCATACATTCATTCACATACAATTATAAAAATGAGATACTTCTATGACAGAAAGTTGAAAATAAATGTGACACAAATAGAATTGAATTTTAGTTTCATTAATGTAAGTTCAGTAAGGCACCGTTCCTCAAAGTGTTAGGAACAAAGGTCCTTCTAGCTCATCGTTTATCCAAGCTTAGGACGTGACTTTTGTTCTCATAGGCCAAATTTAGCTATCACATCAACTTTCTAGGAAGTAGGATTTTAGCACTAACCACTAAAAATAAAATGAGAGCCATATCTATATGTTTTTGGTTTGGTTTTCTTTTCTTTTCTTTTCTCTTTGAGACAGGGTCTTGCTCTTTTGCCCAGACTGGAGTGGGTTGCTGTAATCACAGCTCACTGCAACCTTGAATCCCTGGGCTCAAATGATCCTCCTGCCTCAGCCTCCCGAGTAGTTGGGACCAAAGCATGCACCACCACATCCAACTAATTTGTGTAATTTTAGTAGAGATGGGGTTTTCCCATGTTACCCAGGCTGGTCTCAAACTCCTGGGCTCAAGTGATCACTTTGGCCTCCCAAGGTGCCAGAATGACAGGTTTGAGCCACTGTGCCTGGCCATTATGTAACTGTTATACATATATAATGTTCAGTTAACTAGCCTACATTAAAAGCTAACAAGTAAAATTATGTTAATATATCATTTTAACATTAATCATTATAAAAAAATACATGAGATTTTTTATTTTCTTTTTTTCATACAAAGTCTTGGAAATTTGGTATGTATTTTCTACTTTCAGTATATCTCAATTTAAACTAACTCCATGTCAACTGTTCGGTCTGTGCCTCCTGGTTGCCACACGGGACACTTTCCTTCCAGGACTGGGAGCAATACAAGGATGTTATTTCTCATCACCTTTAAGCGATATTGTATAGGAAGTCTTAGCTAGTAAGATAGATAAGTGAAAGAAATAAACATTTTAAAGATTAGGAATAAGGGATGAAACAGTCTTTATTCATAGATGACATCATTTCTATGTAGAAAATTCCAAAGAATTGACCCAGAAATCCCTCTTGTAGCTAATAAGTGACTATAGCAAGATCACAGGATACGAGGTTAATATACGTAAGTAAATTGCTATTGTATATACTAGAAGTGAGCAATTGGAATGTAAAATACGTGATTTAGTCTTTATCCTGAAGGAAGGGATGAAAGCTTAGTAATGACATGTCTCAGAGTAAAAAATCCTGTTTCAGTCACCAAACGCGGTGGCTCACAATTATAATCCCAGCACTGAGGTGTCACTCAGGCTGGAGTGCAGTGGCAGGCTCATGGCTCACTGCAGCCTCAACCCCGCGATGGAGCCATGAGCCTGCCACTGCATTTCAGCCTGGGCGACAAAGGGAGACTCTGTCTCCAAAAAAAAAAAAAAAAAATTTGTTTTAATATTCTCAGGAATATAGTGGGCAAATTTGAATCTTCGTATTGTATTATCTTATTTAACACGTGTTTTAACCCCAATTTGAAATATTAATTTGGTTTCATTGGTTGTTTTTCTGCTTCAGATACTACAAATCTTATGCTGGATCTTTGTTATCTTCTACATCTATTACTTTCTCACTGATTCTGTTTATTATTATTATTATTATTATTATTATTATTATTATTAGTGCTACTGTTTTATTTTCTTGTGGTTTCTCATTTATTCTCTGTGTATTTATCACTGTATTTTCATTTGTATGATTCTTTTGTAGATAACTAATAATTCTGTCTTCTTTTATGAGATACATTCTGAGATATTCTTTTAGATCAGCTAGTTACATTTTATAATCATTTTACTTTGTTCATTTGCTTTCACTTTTAAAATTTCTGATTCACATGGTTATGTCACATTTGCAATTTTTTGTTTAATTTCCCTTAATTTCAACCTTAGTTTTCTGTTATGCTTTTCTTCTGCTTCTTGACCTGCCTTAACTGATGTGCTTTCACCTGGCAAAGAGCTTTTATTATTATTATTATTATTTTTAGAGTATCTTCCTGTGGATTCTGGGTTTTGCTTTGATGGGTTTTACTTTTCCTTGTCAGATTTGTTTGGTGTGGATTTTCCTGTACCGGCAATTGCAGCATATACTTTTGAGGAACCGCCACTGAGGAAGTGGTTTTCTTGGTGGTTGATTTAAAGGGTTCCTTCCCCTACTATGTCCATAAAGGACAGCTTTGTGTGTGTGTGTGTGTGTGTGTGTGTGTGTGTGTGTGTGTGTGTGTATGTTCATTTGTTTGTTTGTTTTAAATATGTGACACTTCTTTATTTTGTTTAACATCTTCTAATTCTTTGTTTTTGTCTTGTCTCAGTAGAATTATCCTCTTCAGTTGTCCTTTTATTTTCTTTCACCCTTCAGGACACTAAGGACCCCTTCATCTTCATAGGTGTCTTTATTCCCTGAAAGCACTGACTTTTCAGGGCCGCTATCTCTGGTGCCATGCATTTCCCAAGTCCTCTACTTCTGGCTGGCATCCGGAGCTAATTTTTCTGGTCTTGAGTGTATATGCCCCTTATTTACAAATAACTTGGAAGAAAATTGGGGGACATTCGAACCTAAAAGGCCACCATGTTATTCTACATGAACTTATAAACTTGTGCTCATTTATCACTGAATAGTGCAACATGGACATCCCTCCAAAGAAAATCTTTTTAGCCTTATTAATTCTAGGCAATGTTTATACAACATTTTGTACCATGGATATACCACAATTCATTTTGGTTCTGGTAAAGGTTCTTCGTTATATAAATGAATACATTCTGGTATATTTAAGCAGAAACTGAATTTACTAAAAGTCAATAGGTAAAGTGATTGTATAGTTGGGTCATTCTTGTTTTTAAGGTTGTTGTCTTGAGGTTAATGCACAAGGCCATCCTATTTTCACTCTCAAACCTGTCCTGGTGGATGAGTAATTATATGGTCATCTAGTTAATGGCTCACACAATAATCAGGGAGCTCGAGAAAGATATTTGAGACTTCTAGGAACAGAAGTTTCTAGGAACAGAAGATATTTGAGCTTCTAGGAACAACACTAAAAACCATTCTGCAGAACTGGCCTAATGATACAGCTGCTACCACTGGTACACTCAACACCAAGTTTGAAAAGTCACAGTCTTCACATGACTGCAACAGCCACTACCATCCATGCCATTTCTGCCCCAGGAACTCCACCATGCATCTACTAACACCCCTGAAAAGCAGACACTACCAAAAACATAGGAAGCTCCTCAAAAGAACAGTTTCTTCATATTTCTCAATTCTGATTTAGTCTCAGGTGAGTGTATCTGCCTCTCCAGCTTACAAAGCACAGCCTCCCTTGAAACTAGAATGCAAACAATTGTTCTGAGCTCCGCCAGTTATACATGCCCACAGATACAAGAAGTCTGTCGTTTCATTTATGATTCCTCAGTTTCCTAGCTAGATTAGAAATGCTCCCTCTTAGCTGAACATACAGCTTCCTAAAGCCCCCAATGTTATGTATGTATTTATTTATTAAAAGGCTGTATAAATTTTCAATGTGAGTTCCTTAATTCCTTGAGGTGTCACAGAATAATATATCATTTCACTGATCATATACTTGAAATGTATTAAATATATAGCATATCAAAGAGAAAAATTCAATAATCTGAAGTCCAAGTATCACTGTTCAATAGTAGTTGATAAATTGTATGTCAATCCTGCAACTATAAGAATTAGTGAATGTTGGCTGGGCGCGGTGGCTCATGCCTGTAATCCCAGCACTTTGGGAGGCCCGGCAGAAGCAGGCGAATCACGATGTCAGGAGATCAACACCATCCTGGCTAACACAGTGAAACCCCGTCTCTACTAAAAATACAAAAAAATTAACCGGGCGAGGTGGCGGGCTCCTGTAGTCCCGGCTACAGGGGAGGCTGAGGCAGGAGAATGGCGTCAACCCAGGAGGCGGAGCTGGCAGTGAGCCGAGATCGCACCACTGCACTCCAGCCTGGGCGACAGAGCAAGACTCTAAAACAAAACAAATAAACAAACGAACGAACAAAAAAGAATCAGTGAATGTTGAAGACATTGAAATCATATAAGTGGGGTAAACATAATATGACTGTAAGATGGAAAGACAAGGAAAATATAACTCTTTGCTGTTATAAAATGATGTCATGTGAAAGGGAGATAGACTGTCCTCTACAAAAAGATATTCAAATCTAAGAATAGATTATGCTTCTATCTAAAAGGCTTCATTTTAAAATTAAAGGAAAAAAATATAAAATAGCATCTTATCCATTAACTAATTTTATACTATCATCCATAAGGACATTTTATCAGTCCATCGCTAGGACAAAGAGCTCAAATAATCGCACAGTTTTGTTTTTATATCACATGCCATTCAGTTACACGTTTGTAAAACTAAATAAGCATACCTTTGAATTTACTATTAACCTAATTCAGAATAAATAAAGTGTTCCTAGACTGGGAGTGGTGGCTCTTGCCTGTAATATCAGCACTTTGGGAGGCTGAGGCGGTTGAATCGCCTGAGCTTGGGAGTTTGGGATGAAACTGGGAAACATGGTGAAACCCCATCTCTACCGAAAATACAAAAAAAAAAATTAGCTGGGCATGGTGGTGCACACCTGTGGAACCAGCTACTTAGAGGGCTGAGGTGGAAGGATAGCATGAACATGGGAGGCAGAGGTTGCAGTGAGCAGAGATCAGACCACTGCACTCCAATCTGTGTAACTAAGTGAGATCCCATCTCGAAAATAAAAATAAGAATAGATAATTTTTAAAAATTTATGTAACAAAAATTGTGTATGCTCAAAACCCTTAATTGTGATATAAATACTTATGCTTACATCCAATCCAAGTATGTTAAGTAGCACAATTATTACACTGACAGAGTGATTCTAGGATGTAACCATAAAGCGACCAATAATTTTGTTTCCACCGTACTTTTATATTTTCTCAGTAAGGTGGGTCCTCCCACCTTGGCTGGATAGAATCCTATGTAGGCCCCATGAATTTTCGCATCATGCTTATGTAATTAAATTTCTATAGTCACAGTTTACTAATTACACCAAAACACAGTTCAGTATTTACAATTTCCAGCATTCTGTACAAATCAAATCTCTTTACCTACCTGTCAGTTGTGGCTTTCTCCTCCTTTCCTACCCCCAAACTCAAGCCTGCTGCCAGCAACACTAAGGGGAGAAGATGGCTGGTTTAGTTGCTTCTCTCTTTCCTCATCTCTCTCATTCAATTAATCCTTTCAGTGTTGGAGGAGTGGCAAGGGCAGCAAATATGAATAAAAGATAGGCCAGCCGGGTGCAGTGGCTCATGCCTGTAATCCCAGCATTTTGAGAGGCCGAGGCGGGCAGAACATTTGAGGTCAGGAGTTCAAGACCAGCCTGACCAAGATGGTGAAACCCGTCTAAAATACGAATATTAGCTGGGGGTGGTGGCAGGCGCCTGTAATCTCTGCTACTCCGGAGGCTGAGGTGGGAGAATCTCTTGAATCCAGTAGGCGAAGTTTGCAGTGACCCAAGATTGTGCCACTGCACTCCAGCCTGGGAGACAGATTGAGACTCCCTCTCAAAAAATTAAAATACCAATAAAAAATACAAAAGGACAGGGTCAAAGTACTTCTGTACTCTCCATTGGTACTCTGCATTGGGCAGGATTTTAAAGCTGACTCTCTTTCATGGGGCATCGGTGGAGTTCCTTCACCATTACTTCATCCGCAGTTCCCTTAAGTAGAGAAATGTAACTCCACTCTGGCTGTCCTCACTAGAAGCCCTGTGCTATCTGGAAGTCTACCTCCAGCTTTCTTCCCCTGACGTACCTAGCCCCTCTTGGTGTTGGTGCTCTTAGACAGCTCCCTTTCAAGAATGGCCCTTTTGTCAGAGGGAAAAACCAATCTGCCTTTTCTCCAGAAGCTCTAAGGATCCAGTTATTTCTCAAAACACCGTTTTTTTACTCAGTTACCACAGTTCAAGGCAGCCAGCATCTAACCCGTTAGGTTCCTCATGCATCATTCAGAAACCAGTGTGCTGTGTTTCTGCAAATGGCGGGTTGAGACTCAGAATAACTCTGAGGAACCTAAGCTTCTTTTTAAGATTCTGTCCCCAGTTGCCTGGCTTTACACTCTGGAAGTAGGTGAGAGATCTACATGTTTTCTATTAATTCTGGAATTCTTACTTTGAAATTATTTACATTTTGGCCTTTGAAATTATTTAGATTTTGGGCCATCACCTCACTTTGCAATGTAGTTGAGCTAAAAACTTTCATTTAAACATCGGGTTTCATAAAGGTCACTCTGGGGGTGTCACAAGTGCTTCTACTTGAAAATTCTTCTGCCTTTCCCCTCCTCCTTCCCCCGTGACTCCTATAATAATTGATAATGTTCCTTAACAAGAGTATGAAAAATATCTGTAGTCTCACTACTAGCATATTCATTTTTGAATATTCTCTTTGAGTTTTTTCCCAGATGCACACATGTTACATTATTTGAATTCATAATATGTCTTCTAACTATTTTTACCTAAGATTATAAGAAATATTCAATACGATCATAATTTTAAAAACAAATGAATATTCTGTAAGATTCTTCCTAGAATTTGAAGAATAGTTAAATAAACTTTATTTCTTCTAACAAAATTTGCTAAAACCAGTGTTACAAATTTTATGCATATAGCTTTGTGTTTTATATTGGCAGTATACTAGTAAGTGATACATCTTTTTAAAAGTCCAATGAGATTATTCAAAGCAGATGTCTTTTGCACAGGACTGCTGTGCAGTGAGGCACATGAATATCCAAAACAACCCAGGAAAAATTGCAAGTGCTCTGCCTGCCTCTGCCTTCTTGATCCTGATGACACCCAGGCCTGCAGCAAAAATCTCTGAGTATTGAAAGGCAAAGTCAGACAGAACAATGACACCAATACTGCATTATTCATTCATTCATATGCTCATGCAGCTTGCATTTATTGAGTACCTTTGTATACAGCATTGAGCCAGCAGCTGTGAGAAATACAAAGCAAAACAAAATGTGGACATGTCTTCAGATTTTATTCTGGTAGAAAAGATGTCATAGACAAAAGTCATAGTATTTTGTATACAAATTAATATTTTACTGACTTATGGGTTATTAATACATAACAGTAATTTACATTACTTCATTTAATCTTCTCAGTAACATTGAAAGTAGGCATAAGTAACCTAATTTCAGATGAAGAAACCGAATCTTAGAGAGGTTGAGTATTTACACAAGACGAGACAGCTAAATGGCAGAGATAATATTCAACTTCCAACATGGCTCCAAACCACCCATTATGACTTGGCCTTGTGTACAAAGTGGTCTGTCCTTAAGGGACATTCAAGAAAAGGGTTACTAGTTTTCAGAGAAGATAGTATGATATAAAGAGACCATGGAAATATTCTGTAAAGATAAAGAAGGTTGCATAACCAGGTAGTGCAGAGGTAAATTATTTCTGTTAAGGAAAAGGGCAATTGAGTTTGAATTATCCAATTGATTTTCTAGACAAATTCAATTTTCTTTGGTTAGTTCTATGTGTCTAAAGCCTCAAAGAAAAATTTCATGCATTCTATCACCCTAGCCAGTCTATGTAGCTTTTCCAAGTTTTAGCAAAGCCACGTCCTTATGAGTCACAGTGAGAAGAACCTAGTGAATTTTTTAACAGGTGAAATTCTACTGTCATCAAGTAAATATAATTCAGAGACATGCATGCTTTGGTAGGGCAGTGAGTGGGTCCATTCAGGGGATTTTCAGTAGTCTATTTATTGAAATTAGTCATTGTTTTATGTTAATCTAGACCAAACAGAGAAAGAATTTTTGTAAAATAATTTTTAACCAATAAGTGCTCCAGTTTTATAATAAAGACAACTCTGCTTGCTAATTATGCTTCTACCATGGTTACAGTAACATGAAAATTATCACCATTCTGTCACTATCATGACATTTCATCTCTACATCTATGTAATCCGCTTTCATTACAGTCCCTACTCTTTATGTTATATATTTTTCACTGAAAATATTTGACAGTACATAGTTTTCTATACATAATAGTGTCTTCAGGAAAAAAGAAGAATATCAATTTTAATTCATTCTGCATATACAGATAACGAAATAGATTACCCTAGTAATTTTTTTTAGTGATTTACGTAACAACTAGATTGTGTAAGGTTGAAAGAAAGAGTCAACACCATCACAATAATCATAGTCATCAACAAAGATCCTCTAGTGAGCCTTGCTCTATGCTGGCAGTGTACATGGAGCTAAATAGTATATTGCTTTAAGTTTATCATATAGCTTCAATTATTCTCTGGCATTTTATTGTGCTGTCTTTTTTTACTTTTTAGAATAGTCAGTGGTAAATATATTTAAGCTGGTAGAAGCTACCTACATTTTGTGAAAACTCTTCAAAGGATTATTTAAGATTTATTTTAATTTGACACAAACCTTTTAATTTTAATGGCATAATTAAGTGAATAAAACTGTTTAAACTTTAAGGTTGGATAATTATTTTAAAAAATGGTTGATATAGCCACAATAGAGTATGTATAAACTTATGCATCGTAGAAGAAAAATACTCTCAGATAAAAATGTCCCATGGTACTCACATTTGAAAGTATATGAATTAAATATGCTTCCCTCATCTCTGGTGGTACATGGAATTTTTATGCCTTAACTAGGCTTTTGTATTTATTTTATATAAAAATACTAGTATGCCACTAAAATTTTTATTTTTCTGTAAATGTCATAGCATAAGATATAAAAAAAGCATTGCCTTCACTTATAATGCTCCAGTGTAATTTATCCCACAATTGCCTCTAAATTCTATTGAATATAATATCCATACCTTCCTCTTCTTATGAACTGCAAAGATATTTACTTCACTTGTATTTAATCTTTCTCTTCTGAATTTCAACTGCTTCTTTATTTCTATTACTTTAACATATATGCCCTCATTTTTCTAACATACTGAACTCTAGTATATTTTTATAATCCAATTTTCTAAGGTTGAAACTAATGTGTCAAAAATTGTTACCTAGTTAGATAGGCCTAAATTAATTAGATTTAGTCTGAAAATTATTTGAATTATAACACAAAAGATTAACTGTTCAGTCTCTGGGTTTAGATTTCCTAGTTCCACTATTTCTTACCTGTGTGCCAGTGGGCAAGTTATTTAAACTCTCAATGGCTTAGTATTCTAATCTATAGAGTAGGGAAAATAATGGTATGCATGTCATTGGGTTGTTGTGAAGGCTAATGAAATAATCCACGTAAGCACTTAGACCAACATCTGGCACAAAGCAAGCATGTAATAAAGTTAAATATATATTTTTGTTGTTGTTGTTATAATCATTATTACTGCAAATTATTATTATAATTATTAAACTAATTAAATTTGAAAAATACATTTTGAAAAACTCACCAGGCAAAACATGGGCCCAGATACTGCAGATATGAAGGTGAATAATGTATGGCCACTTTTGAGGAAAAGCAAGAAATACTAGAGAATAATATATAATAGTCTAACAAAGGGAGGAGAGAAATGTAAAAAAAAAAATGCTTTAAACGATTCCAGTTTAGCTTTATGTTCAAATCTAAGGACACCAGGTTTGTAAGATTACACCAATAAACAAAATTTGAACTCTAGCCCAAATTTCATGGAATATCATATTGTTTAATCTTCTGTCATTTGTAATTTAAATTTTTAATTTACCTTTTTCACTTTATCATTTTGTGGATTTTCACATTGTAATTTTGGGCTTGAGTTTATAGCTTATTCTTCTTAATATAGGTCCTATTAATTGCTCAAATTACTTAATATGATATCTGGTTTATCTATTTTCACATTGAGATGAAACCATGTATAATTAAAAATTTTTAATGTCTCAATTAATTATGACAGGGTCATCATTTCCCCATTACAATATCATATTTTTATTAAATCAATTTTTCCTGAATTATATTTAATAGAATAGTGTATTCTAGAACATTAACATATCAAAAATAAATTTTTGTGATTCACACCTGTAATTTTCTCAGGCTGCTATAAAGAAATGCCTGAGAATAGGTGATTTATAAAGGAAAGAGGTTTAAATGACTCAAAGTTCCTCAGGGCTAGGGAGGCCTCAGGGAACTTACAATCATGGCGGAAGATGGGGCAAACCCACCCTTTTTCACATCCAGCAGGAAGAAGAAGTACCGAGCGAAGGGGGAAAAGCCCCTTATAAAACCATCAGATCTTGTGAGAACGCACTCAGTATCACAAGAACAGCATGGGGGAAACTACCCCTGTGATTCAATTACCTCCCACCGGGTCCCTCCCAGGGTATGTGCGGATTATGGGAATTTCAATTCAAGATGAGATTTGGGTAGGGACACAGCCAAACCATACCAGGAGGCGAAGGTGGAAAAAATCTCTTGATGCCGGGAATTCAAGACCAGCCTGGTACACATACTGAGACTGTCTCTCCAAAAACATTTAGCTGTGTGTGGTGTTGCATACCTGTAGTCCCAGCTACTGAGGAGCCTAAGGCACGAAGATGGCTTTAAGCCAGGAGGTTAAGGCTGCAGTAAGCCATGATAGCACCACTGCACTCCAGCCCGGGTCACAGAGCGAGACCTTGTCTCTAAAATAAATAAACAAATAAATGTAAATGTAAAAATAAGCTTTTAAAATTCTTCATAGCAGTGGACTTTAGGTTTTTGTTATACAGCCATGAAATAATCCACGTGTGCCTCCCAGTAAGCTGTAAGTTTCATCAAGGTATAGACAGTCATTATTTTTCTTAGTGCTGTATTTGCTGTCTTTCAAAAACTGCCTGGCACAAAGTATACGGACATACAGGGGTTAAGTTATGTGGCATTTCCCCAAACTCATGTGCTCTTAGACCTTTCGCACAGGGGCTTATTTTGCCGAAGTAGTATTCTTTGGAACATACTTTGGAAAACACTTCGTGCCGAATCTTTTCTCAAGGTCTACTTTCCATCCTTTTCTTCTCACAATGGTGCCCCATGATGCTGATCTGTACAGACTGCCTTGAAAGGCTCCCTTTCCCTCTGCTTCTGGTTGGATTCAGTCACGCAGAGGCCGTAACAGGAGATCTGGAGGAAAGGAGGAGGATGGGTGCGTGGAGACATTTACTCCCCAGGTTCCTCTTCTCTGGGTATTGTGGCTTGGCTGCATCTCTGCTGGAGGCCACAGCTACCATGAAGCAACCCCCTCCAAGATATCCTCTCTGTATATAGGTAAAGTTCCCTTCCCCTTAACCCATCAGAGTAGCTTTTCGTAAAGGCCTCCTAGGTCCTCATTCCTCCTTTTCTTATTCTTTCTTTCTTTCTTTTTTTTTTTTTTTAGACAGAGTTTCACTGTCTGTAGAGTTACCCAGGCTGCAGCCTGGTGTGCACTGGAGCAATCTAAGCTGACTGTAACCTCTGCTTCCTGGGTTCAAGCGATTCTCATGTCTCAGCCTCCCAAGCAGCTGTAACTACAGGCAGGCACCACCACACCTGGCTAATTTTTGTATTTTTAGTAGAGACAGGGTTTCACCATGTTGGCCAGGTTAGTCTCGAATGCCTGGCCTCAAGTGTCCCACCTGCGTCAGCCTCCCAAAGTGTTGAAACTACAGATGTGAGCCACTGTGCCCAGTTCCCATCCCTTCTCTTCAAGCCTCAGGTTACTGAACTATTGCTTGTTGGTTTTCCAAAATTATATCCACACATTTTCAATAGTCCTTTTATTAAACTTTCTTCAACTGCTCAGTTTGAGGATACTATCTGTTGCCAAGCCCCCACCCCTTTCATAGTGATCTAGAATCCCATTATATCCTTAGTCTTTTAAATTAGTGGGTATTTAGATTTGTCTCGAGATGTATTCTCCTGTCAGTCTGCTGGGGAGTGGTTTTAGAGGTCCAACAGTGGGCAACATGAAGTCATTGCAGCCTATGTATAAAAGGTTATAGAGATCAAAAATACTGACTTGATCTTTGGGGAGAGAACCCATATATTTTGATAAACTCTTAGAAACAAGTGACTACATAATCATGTCCTGGTGATTACAATCCCTGCTGTTTAGCACTTTTCTCTTTTACTGAAAGTTAATACACATGTAAATAGACACAGGGGTGTTGGTAGGATCTCTATATTACTGAGTCATTTGGAGCTTTCCCCTTATCACACCTGTCTAAATAAGGATATAAGACCTACCTTAAAGGAGAAATGAACTGTGTCCTATGAAATTAGTCCATGTAGCATCCTGATTAGAGACTCTAGAATGTAAAATAGACTTCCTGTGTTAGAGCTATGGAAACATTGTAGCTCCTCCTAACTTTTATAATTTCCAGACACATCTGCTACCTAAATAGTTGCCTGAGTTATAGG